>NC_135792.1:8667500-8685000 GCF_051106095.1 Pogona vitticeps | reverse complement strand
AATAGTTTCTGAGACATCTCAGAAACACCTCTGTTAGAGCTGGCTATAGCTTTATTTTCCCCAACAGAGATTCTGCCAATGCTGTAATGAAATAAGGCAGAAATCTGTGCGCCCCTCACCCACCCAAAATGTATAGTTAATCACATACTATCATACCAACACTTCCTTCTTTGATTCATGTTCAAATCTTCCACTGCAAAGTGCTACCTTGAAGGGATATTCCAGTTAAGCTGGGCAAGCTGTCCTGATGCCTGACCAACCCCGCTTCGCCATCCAACATCTTGTCACTACCCTCCTACCAGCTTCCAGGCCAACATAGTTGCCCCTCCCTTCTTATCCGCCCATCTAAGACCAGTTGTCAAACTGAGCTGTTGGTGAGTGGGGTAAAGATGTAGGAAAACCAACAGAGAGTCAAAGAAGTCAAGACACAATGTCAGTTTATTGTGATATACTGTAATAGCAAAACATTCCAACAGGAAGCAGCTCTTAGTGTTTAAGTCATTATGATGCAACCATGTCTTTCCTGTCCTCCCCTGTGGGCAATAAACAGATGCCAAGAAATGGTCCAGAAATCTAGGTATTGGTGGTATGTGATGCCCTTGTGATGAAGGAGTACAAGGAAAGGGACCGGATAGGCCATTTTGATGAGAAACAAACTGATGCAATTCACAAGATTTGCAACCAGGAAATCCCAGCTATGGCAAAACGTCCTTGGTATCCTAGTAGGCATCCTTCAGTCTCGAGAGACTATGTTAATGTGCTCTGAATGGAGGACTTGGAACAGCATCTAGTGTGGCTGAGGAGGCCAATTCGAGAGTGACAATCCCTTCCTCACTGAAGACAAATCCAATCTGTCCCCTGTCCAGCTCCCCGATTTTGCTGGTTTCGGGACTGCCTCTTTGCCTCGGCCTGCTGGATAAGGGTCTCTTCAAATTGGGAGAGGCCATGATGCACCGCCTGCCTCCAGGCTGAATGCTCAGACGTCAACGTTTCCCATCTGTTGAGGTCCATTCCTAAGGCCTTCAGATCCCGCTTGCAGATGTCCTTGTATCGCAGCTGTGGTCTCCCTCTGGGGTGATTTCCCTGCACTAATTCTCCATACAGGTCCTTGGTATATGTAAGCATGATCCCGTATGCATGCATTGGGTATGTATCTTCAAGCTTTATGCTTAGGGACAGCTACTACGAAGCACAAAGTAGCAAAGATCAGGCCAGTACAGAGTTAATTCATCACTTATTCCCTACAAGCAAGAATGCCAGAGATGGTACATGTTGACCACACTCCAATCATCTTCTTCCCACATCCTCCTTCAGTCAGGCCTTTTACTCTATATTTTACCCGCGGCTGGCCTCGCTCCAACATCATGGCTGGTGGACAGTCTCCATGACTGTGGTTTAGACTTTCCCGCTCACAAGTCTGAGCGATAATTTGGGCACCGGAGAGGGAAAACGCTGAACCATCTCATTGGGGAAGGAAGAAAAACTGGCTTAGGGAAAGCTGAGATTTGCAAAGATGCCTCATCGGGCTTCTGTGAGAAGAAACTGCTGTCCCATGACAGACATGGAGGCTGCCGTGATTTGCGGTGGCACTCTAGCTTTTGTGTCATCTTGTGGGCTGTGTGACACCACTCACAACATTCTAGTATCCAAAGGCAGAGCCTTTCTGTGCACCCTGTTGGGCAATACATAGGAGGCTGCCTTAGGCTGACTCATAGAATAATGGAGCTGGAAGGTACCTAGAAGGCCATCAAGTCCAACCCCCTGCTCAGTGCAGGAACCCATGTTAAAGTATACCTGACAGATGATTGTCTCAACCTTCAGCCTTCTCTTGAATGCCTGTAGTGTTAGAGTGCTGGTAACTGATTCCATTGTTCTACTGCTCTGTTAGGACATTTCCTCTGATATGCAATCAAAATCTGGCTTCCTGTGGGGCCATTATTATGTGCCCTGCACTCTGGAATGACTGAGAACAGATCCTGCCCCTTCTCAGCTGTTTGAAGACTGCTATCCAATCTCCCCCCTGTATTCTTTTCTCAAGGCTAAACATGCCCAGTTCTTTCAGTCTTTCCTCAGAGGGCTTGGTTACCAGTCCCCTGATCTTCCTTGTTCCCATCCTCAGAACCTGTTTTAGTTGGTCTTCATCTTTCTCAATGGGCTTTAAGTCAGACCATTGGTCAATTTAGCCTAGTAATGTCAGTTCTGGTTGGCAGCAGATGCTGTTCAGGATTTCGGGCAGGATCTCCCCCACCCCCATCATGGACCTGGGTTCAAATCCCGAAACAGCCATGGAAACTCACTGAGGAAGTGGAATTGGTAAAACCAATCCTTCAACATCTCACTTACCTTGTCAACCCCATAGTTGTTGTCATGAGCCATCCAGTAGGAACCAACTTATAGAGATCTTAATAGAGTGTAATACCAGTTACCCCCCTCCCAGTGAGTTTCCATGACTGAATGGGAATTTGAATCCAGTGCTCCTGAGTCCTAGTCCATTACATTACCCACTACATAGGTTCCAGCCTGATGACACCTAAAACAAAGATATGAAATGCCGTTCATGGTATATCCTGACGGTTTCCTATCCAAGTGTTCACCAAGGGAAACCCTGCTTAACCTCTGTAGCATGATTAGGTCACAGTGGTTGACTGGGGTGGCATTGAGCTATAGAAGGACAGAATCAATGCTGTGTGAAACTCACTAACTGACACATGGCCAGTCATGCTTTGTGAGAAAAGCCAACTTCCCAAATCTGTTGTGAAAAATCAAAAGAGGGAGAAAGGATGAATAATCTCACTTGCTTCTTGTTATTATTGCTTTGTTTCAACTGTTACTTATATTACTGCTATTATATGCTGCGTCCGACTACTCAGTTTCTACCACAAGGATCTCCCCTCTTTCCCAGTGAAGAAAGGCGACCAGTGGAGTTCATAAGGGTGTACATAAAGTACCCGTATTTTTTGCTCCATAAGACGCACCTTTCCATAAGACACACCAATTTTTTAGGAGAAGAATACAGGAAAATATAATCTGTTTTCTTCGCTCCATAAGACGCACAGACTTTCCACCCCCCTGTTTTGTGGGAAAAAAGTGCGTCTTATGGTGCGAAAAATACGGTATGCCTGTGTGTATGGCCCTCAAAGTCTAAGACAGAACCACATGTGACTTCAGGATTAAGAAGACTATAATAGTATAAAACTAATTGTGTGCTGTCAATTCTGAGTTATGGTGATTGGTGACCCTTTGCTGGGTTTCCTTGGTAGAGATTACTCAGATGTGGTTTACCATTCCCTTCTTCAGAGACCATCTTGGGACTGGACAGCTTGCCCAAGGCCACACAGGCTGGCTCTTCTGGGAAGCACAACGGGGAATCGAACTCCTAACAGATACCTAAATCACCGACCTCTCCAGCCAGATGATAATACATCCTTGAAATTACAGCCTTATTATCAGCCTAAAATTGACATCATTTTCATATTTTGCTATTTTTGTTTCGCTATTTTGGAAGTTGTAACCCACTTAGTGCTGTGACACTAATGGGAGTCGGATACAAATTGAATGAATGGATGGATGGATGGATGGATGGATGGATGGATGGATGGATGGATGGATGGATGGATGGATGGATGGATGGATGGATGGATGGATTAATGAATAATAAATGTCTGTCTGTCTGTCTGTATGTTTTTTGCTGAATAGCTTAGTGGCTTAGGTAGAGGTTGGGAGTTTGATCCTTACTGCTGCTTCTCTGACAGGGGCTGGACTTGATGATCCACAGAGTCCCTTGCTCAGCACTTCTAAGATGATGATGATGATGATGATGATGATGAAGATTATTATTCTTTGGAAGCCTGAACAATGGACTGTTGTGTACCTTCCCTTCCACTGTCCAAGTTCCTTATTTTGCTATTTGCTGAATTCTCACTGCAAGCAATAGTAAATCACATGGTTTACTGCCATAGTGCTGTGTCATCTCTGGTCACCGGATGATTCATAGTTTTTTGGACAAAATTACCTATTTGTTTTTCCCTTCATTTCTTGGAGATTCACGGGAAAACACCCTCCTATGGAGCGACAGTGAGGAAGCTTGAAAAGTTTCCTTTGACTGCTTTACTTGCAGGCAAAGAGCCAGATTTAGCATGGGACTCCAGGGTAATAGTTGTGAGGGACCTTTTAGTTGTGAGGGACCTTTAGTCTAATTGGAAGGAAAGAACTACTAGTTCATAGTTTGTAACAGTTTCTAAATAGATTCTTCTGGCATGCCTTTACTATTAGATAGAGCCGGTCCTATTGTTAGGCATCTGAACTAAGCTGTTGGCATATCAATTACATCACCATCACCACAATTGACTTTTAAGATTTTTTTTTCAGGGAAGGAGAAGCAGACAAAACAGGTAAGAGACAAGAAGACATTTCAGAAAGGTGGTGAAGGGAAATACATATATAAAAACAGAGAGAAGTAAATATTCATAAGCTGAACATTTACAGAAACATGTAGATGTATCTTCTATATTGCCTGCCTTCCAGGTAGCTTTAAGACAACTGATGTTGATTTAATTAAAGTATTGTGTGATTGTCCAGTCACCGAGAGGAAACCTCAAGATCACAGGACATCCCTCTCTATGGGCAGAGAAGGAGGCTTGCACCAAAGAAAGAAATTGTTTTCCAGAAATTTGCTCCCTGTCTGAGAGGGAAAGCTCTGGCACTGTCATCTCTCCCACACTGGTGCTGCAGTGCTGTTAGGGAGAAAGGAGAGGTATGTTGGCACCAAAGCTTAGAACTATGCCTTGTGAGGATTAGAATTCCCTAGGAAGCTGACCGCTGAAGAATTGATGCTTTTGAATTGTGGTGCTGGAGGAGACTCTTGAGAGTCCCCTGGACTGCAAGGAGAACAAACCTATCCATTCTGAAGGAAATCAATCCTGAGTGTTCACTGGAAGGACAGATCCTGAAGCTGAGGCTTCAATACTTTGGCCATCTCAGGAGAAGAGAAGACTCCCTGGAAATGACCCTGATGTTGGGAAAGTGTGAAGGCAAGAGGAGAAGTGGACAACAGAGGACAAGATGGCTGGACAGGGTCATCGGAGTGACCAACATGAATTTGACCCAACTCCGGGAGGCAGTGGAAGATAGGAGGGTCTGGGATGCTCTGGTCCATGGGGTCACGAAGAGTCAGACATGACTTAATAACTAAACAACAACAAGGGAGCTTGGCCAATCCCCATGCTCTCTGGAGGATTATTGGAGTTGAAAGGAACCTGCCAAAGGAATCTTTCCAAGCTTTGGTTGGGGCAGATGAAAAGGGTGCAGTGGCCATGTTAATGGGCAATTTATAGGGATTGTAGTCCAAAAAAGGCAACACTGTAAAATTCTGGTTGGGGAAGATCACTTGGATCTATAGACCTCCCCCAAACTTCTCCCCCCCCCCCCGTCATGTGCAATCAAGTTTCCTTTGACTTACAACGGCCAAAATGCCCTGTCATTAACAACCCTGTTTATCTTGCAAACTCAAGGCCATGGCTCCTTTCCTGAGTCAATCCATCTCATATTTGGTCATCCTCTTTTCCTGCTCCCTGCAATTTTTCCTAGCACTATTGTCTTATCTGCTCATCCTGTGAATACCAGTTGATAATAAATAGTACCAGCCAAGGAGTTTGCTTAAATAAACATCACGAAACATCTTGTATTCCACATCATGTGATATGAGCCTAGCAGGGCTTAAACCTGGTTGCTCTTTTGCCCTAGACCTTTCCCTTCGTCCAATTGCTATAGAATCGCTCTGATTATTGAGTATATGTTTTCCAAGTTTCTAGTCCATTTGATTTTCCTGGTCCTTTCACAGCAATGTAATTTCCAGGACATTGAGAAACCTGAAAAGTTAAAACTGATTTATGTTTATTGTGTACCCAAGTTAGAATTACAGGCTCTGATTCTTAACTATATCACTACAGGTGATGCTTGCAAATTATTCTCACAAAGGAGTTACAATAATCTTGGCCCAGAGCCTGAAGCTCAGCTTATCGTTCGGCCAGAGCCATCTGTCGGCACCAGGAGTTTCCATTTTGGAGGCTGTCCTGCAGGAAGACAATCTGTGACATGATTTCCCCCCCGGTTTCATTGCAGCAGGTCTCACAGGATACTGAAATCAAGGCACCGTGTGTTTGTGGAGAGATATGTCAACTCTGACCGTCGACTAATGGAAATACGAAAAGAAAGGAGACGCGCAGACCATGCCAACTTCTGAAAACACAGTAGAGAAAGGTTCATACTTCTCCCTTAACTAACCTTGAAATGTCTCACCCTTGACTTTCCACTTGATTTTTCCAAGAGATCCTGCTACGTCCAGTATTTCACAGGCTATTATCAAAAGTATTTTGCAACATGGAACCCTCTCGTTTAGGGTTGCCAGATAGATGGGTACTAGAAGGAGGACATAGAAAGACAAAAAGGAGGACAAAGGAGGACATATTGAATGTTTCATTTGAATCATTCCAGATTAAACCCACAATCAATACAATTTTATTACAATAGCTGCCAATAAATGTCTCTTAGTGAACTGACCAAGAAACACACATGTTAAAAATTAAAAATAAATTCAATGGAGGCTTTTTTTCAAAATACCAGGGGTGGGCAGGCAGGTGGGGGCGGCGAAAGCCAGGGGGGACGGGGTCCTTCTACCTCTCCCCCTCCCATCCAGAATTATAACATAAAATATACAAAAGCCTGACATTTTAAAGGTTTTTATCTTTGCCTGCCTGACGGAGAACATAAGGCTAAAAAGTAGGGCATGTCCTCCTTTTGCCTGACATCTGGCAACCCTACTCTCGTTCAATACATTGCAGAATCAAAAGGGGGATTCAGACCGAAAAGCTTTGTTTTACAACATTGGTGTGTTCTTTTGCATACACAAAAGGACAGCTTCTTGCTCTCTCTCTCTCTCTCTCTCACTCTTCCTTCCTTCCTTCCTTTCCCTCTCCTTCCTTCCTTCCTTCCTTCCTTCCTTCCTTCCTTCCTTCCTTCCTTCCTTCCTTTGCTGGAAGAGAAGAGAAGATTCAAGTGATGCAAGCAAGAGATTGCCACCAATCCCAATCATAGTAGCTGTGTCCAGTCCACCACATCCTCTCTCATTTGACTACCCAAACATAAAGACAACATCAGACTGAAAGAAGGATTCAATGGCATGCTGTATTTGTATTTGTAGAATAGGACGGTCTTTTTACTTACTTATTTGAACCCACCCAAAGTGTTCAGGTTGTGCCTGCTGTTTAAACTACTTCCATTAGTAGACAGAAGGGATATGTCTTTCATAGCGGTAGATCCAAAACCGTGGTATAAGTCTAGACCATTATCCATGGGTATTGAATAATCTGGAATAATCCTTCACCTAGGAAGAGCATTTACCATTCTGCTATGAGGATTCTCAGATCTGTAGCTGAAAAAAAGATTATTTTTTTTCAAGCGCAACTTAATGAGAATTATATTTCTTTTAAGTAAGGGTAGGGGGAGTGAATCTCATGTACGGCAGAAGCGCGTCTTGCTGTAGCCCCTAAACTGAGAAAGACTATTGTGAAAGATAATGGAGTGAATCACATGGTGACTGATGGCGTCTCGGGAGACGTAATATTGTTTATGCTCAAGCATCAAGCTGTGATAAGTGCCTTTTTCCTTTCTGCTGGCCGATGAGTGTTTTTGGTTGTAGGTCACTGTATTTGTTCAAAATATTATTGTTATACTGAAGAACTGAGAAAGACGAAAGGACCAATTGTGTGAAGGTTTTTTTTTTAAAAAAAAATCTGGGATTTGGCCTGCATTTATGAGATTAGCTTTTTAAGACATCGTTTTTGTGCGGATCCAACAAAAATCTCAAGGGCAATAATGAGATTAATAGACTAGTGTTTCTGAGCTAATAGCCCACTAATCCCATTATATCCCATGAGGCTTCTGTCAGATCCATGCAGAAAGCAAGCCTTAAAAAGCTAATCTCTTTAAGACAGCCAAATATCCCAGAATTTTTTTTTAAAAAAACTCACACAGCCAAACATCCCAGTTTGTTTGTTTTTTAAAACACAACATCTCCCCGCTGTGCATCACTGAAGAACCAGCCTTTGTAGCCTTGGGCAAGATGCACAGCTCCAGGATGTCCCCAGAAGAAAAGACTCATAAACCACTTCTGAGTATTCGCTACCTAGAAAACTCTGCAAGGGGTTGCCATGAACCAGAACTGATTTGATGGATGATGATGACAACGATGAGCTTAGGAACCTAAGAAGTCACCTTAGACTGACTCAGATTTCTGGTCTATCTTGCTCAGTATTGTTGATTATGCTTGAGAGCAGCTTTCCAGAGAAGGATGATTTCCTAGCCGTAACTGGAAATCTTGGATTATCCCATTCAAATAGTAACCTACCTCAACCCTGCTTAGCTTCTGAAGATGGTACCATGGCTTTTTTTTTCCAGTGTTGGTCTGGTTTACTCAACTGGGGCCTTTTGTGTCGGCTAACAAAACCTTTCAAAACCACGGTGGTTTTGCTGCCGTTCGGATCACAACGGGATCCTCCAATTGCACCATATGCATTGACACGAAAAAGTGAAATGAGTTGGTCAGTCTGATGGACATGATTCACTCACGGGATGTCTAGTTCAAGCACTTGAGTCATGACAAGCCCCTGCCATGCAAACAAAGGCAATTGTTTGCCTGAAAAAAATAATGTGGAGTGCATTCTTATG
Organism: Pogona vitticeps; assembly: GCF_051106095.1. NCBI lineage: Eukaryota > Metazoa > Chordata > Lepidosauria > Squamata > Agamidae > Pogona > Pogona vitticeps. Next base: position 8,676,276 of record NC_135792.1, on the reverse strand, counting down.
TTTACGTTTCCTTTGGTTTGGGGCAGCTTAGAATGTGGAGCCAAGCATTTTAACTTCTCCAGCTTGCAACGTCTACAGCCTTTTCCTGCTTCCAGGCCTTGCCATGCCATTCCCTCCCTCCCTGATTTCTTTTCAGCATTCATTTTGGGCACCTCATGGCCCCAGAAGCCACAATTGGGAACGCGTTCAGAGACCATTAATACAGGAAGCCAGACCAGCCCCAAAGAAACCAAGGAGCTGCATGATTGAAAACAGGCCATGAAAGAAATCCTTTCAGGGCCATTTCTTTCAGGTGGAGTTTTGCCCGCGGATTAAAAGAGTTTATTCAGGTCCTCACACATTTCCCGGCTTGTCTGAACTGGGAGGCCTGTGGAAACCTCTAAGTCATAATCGATTGCCGTAAAAATGGACTGGCGTGGGCTGGCTGGGGAATGGGAGGATGAAAGGCCCATCATGGGGCAATGCACACACACACACACACACACACACACACACACACACACACACACACACACACACACACACACACACACACACACACACACACACACACACACACACACACACACAAAGCCATCAAAGCTCAAATTGTTTCTTTCTCCTTTTTATAAATGTAATAATTCTCTCTCTTTCTTTTAAAGAAAAAAAGCGAGTCATGTGGGCTGATGTTTTATGGGTCTCTGATTCCCACATTGATTTTTGCTTTATCTGAGATTTTAAAAAATCCAAATAGCATTCCCTTCTCCCTCTAAGACATGTGCACACATTGGCCAAAATCCTGTTGCTTAGGGTAGTAGACTGCACTATAGCAGGCCCATTGAATCCATGGGGGTTTGGTAAGTCTACTCTTCTGTGAGGTCTGTTCATTCAAATGGGTCTCCTCTAACTGTGACTTCTTATGCTCAAATAAGGGCCTGTCCACATTGTGACATTTGGTGCCATCCGGCCCATGCTTAAAAGGTCCTTGTCTTCAGTGCAATCTGTTTTAATCCTTGGTGCCAGTCCATTGAGGCAGAACAAAAAGTAATTTGACTTTCAATGAATCATCTCAAAAAGATTACATGTCCTAGCCCTTGCCAGAAAGCTGGGCAAATGGACAAGATTCTCCCCATGCCAATCAATGCTATCAGAGAATCATATAATTATTTGCCAGTATGGACAGGCAAATACGGACAGTTAAAAGGAGCCCATATGAATCAATGGAATTTATGGAGGAGTTGACTCACCCAATCCCAATAGATTCAATCAGCCTACTTTGGTGTAATTTACTGGGCTAACCAACAGGATCTTGGCTGGTAATTAACAAAGGATGTGATCCATCAGAAAGTTCCATATAAGCCCTTTCAAAATTTAGAGAAGTGGTCCAGGAGGTTGGTGGAATTCATTCCCGGTGGATTGTGTTTTTTTTTGTGGATGGGAATTCCCAGTGATTGTCCACACTGCGGAATCAACTCATGGTGGGAACTACACCTGACCTCATCCCTGTCAACGTTCAGAAGGCAGCTTAAAGAGTGAGCTGCTCTTCAGGGAGGCCTTCCACATTGACCCTACCTTACTTCATGCCCCTTGTCTTGCTGTCTTCTTTGAGAACCTGCCGTTGGCACCACTTATTTTATTGGCTTAATATTTTAAAGAACTTACCATGTGTTAGTAGCTTAAGAGTGTGTTCTATTTATTATTGTTGAAACCACCCAGAATAGTGCATTACACTAAGAGGGCAGTATATAAATTGAATAAACAAATAAACGAACCAGCTGCTGCTGGTTGCAGTGATTTTTGCTGTAACAATCTCACTTTTACCTTGCTATGTGATTGTTATTTAGCTAATAAGTTCTCGGGGAAGAGGGTGCGGTTTGCACACACTCTCCACTGAGGGCATTTTGGAACAAAGCCTCTTTTCTAGAGTAAAGGAGGGAAGGATGCTCGCTTATAACCTTTGCACCATATGCTAGAAAGTCCAGCGCATTGCTGCTGGTGCGCCTGTTGTTTTGCCATGGCTCCCTGTTAAAAGACATGTAAGGTCAGCGGCACATGGCAACATCTGTGGAAACAAGATGGCCTTTCTTCCTTTTCCCATACGGGAGACTATACGGCAAGTAACAGTTACAAACACATCCTATATGCAGCAAAAGTCAAGGGCAACCCCCCCCCCCCCCACAATTGCATACATCCTGAAACACTGATAGCTTGGAGATGTCTTGATTGAGAGACATATGTCAGTGATGTAAGAACACCCCATAGAGGGTCTTCTTGCCCCATCCCGCAGTGAACTTTTTCTGCTCTTACATTGTCTCCCCCCCAGCTTCCCGTAGTTTGTGCAACACAAAATTTCCACCAGTCTCCATTCTTTTTCGAGGCTTGTTATATAAACATTGGACATTTCCCCCCTCATGCAGGGGCTATGACGGGAAAGATGCCGAAACGCTATTGAAAATGTTTTTGTAGAGAGCTGGGCACATGGGAATTAGGGACGTGGAGAAGAATCTGGTCTGTTATAAGCACGATTCCAAAGTTTAATAGGAAGCCCTCCCACACCAAAGCTTCACTTGCAAGCAGGGCATAATTTATTTATTTGGCAGGTTTGGCGTCTCTAACTCATGGAAGGCCCTAATCACACGAACCACAAAATAGTCCATTTCGTTGGAAAGTTTGTGGTTCGTGAAGAGTGACAAACTGCCCACCGTCACAAACTGCCATTTCCCCAGTTTGCGCTTGTATCTACTGCCTCAATGTACAGGACTGTCCAATACTAAATGCATGGCTTATAAACTAAACCTCTTGCCCCACAGTGAGTGCAAAAGGACAGAGATTGTTTGTCGTGGTGGCTACAACAACAACAACAACAACAACAACAACAACAACAACAACAACAACAACAACAACAACAACAACAATATCACCATCATCTTAGAACTGCAGAGCTGGAAGGGACCCTATGGATCATTGAGTTCAGCTCTTGTCAAAGAGGCCCAGTGGGAAATCTAACTCCCAACCAGTGGCACAATAGCCAGAGACCTAAACCACTAAGCAATTCAACTATTCTGCTATCTAGCAGTTCTTGAGGGCTTACATTAAAATCCTACTTTTAAATAATTGCTTTGGAGGGATAACAGGTGTGGGTTTGTTTTAGAAAAACTTCTCTTTGTTTTTTTGGAGATGGCAGAAAACCTTATTTTTGTGGGGGGGGGACTGCAAAGTCCAAAATCCACAGGGGGCAATGCTTTCACTAGGATCAACTGTAATTACACATGGGATTGCAAGCTTTAGAGATCTCCAGAACTCTTCATGGGACTTGGGAGAGGGAGAGAACATGGTCATCTGAAAGCCTGGCTTAATATTCAAGTGAGGGCTTTGCAGTTACACAAAATTTCACAATAGAGATGAGGAGGGAGAGCGAATTTTGAAATAAAAACCATCTGCCAGGCCATGAAAACTCTCACCCTCTCCCCGCCACTGTTTCAAATATGGACCAAGGTTGCATAAGTTTATTTGAAGGCAAAATTGAAAGGCACGATACGCATCTAATGCAGTTTTGCAGTTTAGCCTTGAAGATGCGAGAACTTGGAAGTAATAGAGAATAAACCTAGAGAATAATCTAGATTTAATAAATCTGGATAAAGCCAAAGAATATATGCATCCTCATAATGCTTTCATTCTCTAACTTTTTGCAGAACAAAACATATGCCATTATTATTATTATTATTTGTAATTGCAAAAAAATACTATTTCTTCTTTATCCTGCTGAGCATTTGGAAAAATGGATATTGGAAGGATAACTTGATGGTGGCAGAGTGTAAGAGCTCTTCTAAACAGCTTAATTTGTTTCCTCACACCGGCATTCTGCAGAAAATTGCAGGAAATAAAGCACACACTTCTTGGTGATAATTATATACATTAAAAAAAAGAGAGAGTAGAATTACACTGCAGTTCCCTAACAGTTAAACGTGGTGCTTGATTTGATTAGAATTACAAGAAAAGAAAGGAGCATCAAAAGAAAATGCAGTTCTGACAGTTAAGGCAAGCGTTTATGGGGAGAGGGGGTGAGGTTTAATCCTTATAGACAGGGATAGAATGGAGACTTGATGCGGTTATACACTAGGCTTGTGTGTGAATTTGATTAATTCCTGACACCAGGTTCCAGGTGACACTGTGAAATGTTAAGCACAAGACAAGCAAGAGCCAAAAAATATGCTCAAAAGTAACTTGGATTTGTCAGATTGCCAAGGAGATGGAGAAATGTTTGGTGTTAGCAAAAGCTGGTTGGGGGGGGGGAGAATTTCGATGGAGAATTTAAAACGCTTGGAAAAAAGAGACGAGTAAATGGATAAGTGGTAATTAAGTCCCAATCAAGGTTTTTAAATGCATCTTTTCTCCCAGCTGAGAAGAAATCAAACAGATGAGCCAGTATGATAAGGGGTAACCAGATCTTTGTCCACTGACAGACATGCATGGACCCTTTGAGAAAAGATTCCAGGGCAGGCGGGTGGGGGGGGTGAATGTAAGAATGCAAACAGGGGTTCCAACTCAGTTGGGGCCCTGAATGCTTACTTTGGAGTAAATAAAAAGTTTACAATGCCACTACGCGCCATGTAATTAATGTAATATGTGGTCTGACCTTGGCAGAGGAACACACGTGTGTGAATCAGTGCACAGTCCTGGACTGGTTCGTTACAGAAATAGTTGCTTTCTTATTGGATAAAGTGGGGTAAATAAACACAAGTTGCATTAAAGGGTACATGGATGGATGGGGAAACTTCCAGCTTTGAAACCATGTGACTAAGCTAGAGAGAGAAAACTCAACCATTTTTTTTAACAGGGAACATTGGGTAAATATCAGAGTTTGCCCAAAAGATCAGATCCTCGCATGCATATGGGAGAAGTACCGCTATCAGCCTGATCCCACTCACAGCAAGCAGAGCCTCTTTCCTGTTTCCCATTCCTGGTGAGCGGAAAAGAAGCTACTGGGCAGGAATGGAGAACATCTGGCCCACAGGCCAGATATGGTGCGGGGGGGCAGTTTCTCCATCGGACTAGCAGCTCCCCCAGCTGTTATTTTTTTTCTGATTGGCGACCGGAGAGAATAGGATCTAAGTCATCAAAAACTGTGCAGAGAGCTAAGTTGCCACTTTGCAAGCACTCTGCACACTGTTGGATGGCATCTGGGTGTATATTTTATAGGAACTTTGCACGCTGTTGCATGGGATTCTCTGGGATGCTGTTTGCAAGCTGCTTCCATGAAGTGAGGTGTGAACTCTAGCAACTGAAGTGGAAAACGAAGCTTGGCACTTGGCTGGCACTTTGCCAGTTGTTCTGGAGGACTGAGCGATGCCCTTTGTCCTGCCCTCTACTATAAGGCCTTCGTAAAAGGTCAGGCCACTGTGGTGCACCAGCTTGCCCCATGAGGGCCAGGATCTCCTCCTCTCTTTCTGAACGCCTCCTGCCATCTTGTGGTGATGTTTTTATTTCAGCAGGTCCTTAATTTGCCTGGCTGAGGTGCTGCTGTGTGTTTGTTTGTTTTATTTTTCAAAGTCTCAAAGCTGTCCCCTTCATGGGCCTTGCTGGTTTCTCTTACGCGTTTATTACTGCAGAGATTGTGATTATTGCACCTTGAATACTGTGTGTAATGAATTAGAAAGATGGGGTAAACAGATTTGTAACCGGCAAATCATAGATTCTCCTGATCTGTCCTTTTCTCTTCTGAGGCTCTTGCCCAGAAGAGGGTCAGTGGTAGCAAAGAGGGCCTTTATGGCCACACATCACCAGTCTAGCAATGTTACCCCCCTTTTTTTGTACTACAAAAACAGGGGCCCCGAATTTTTGTCAGAGCGTCTTGCCCTCAGAACACCAACTGACGCCCTCATAATTTGTCTGCAAGCTGCAGCACCCTACACAGGGCCAGGCAAAACTAGGACACATTGGCTGAAATCCTGTTGCACAGCTCTGCATGCACAATGGGAATGATGTCACCATCAATGGCCAATTGCCTTGCCTTAAAGGCTTCCTTTGTTGATTTCAAGGTGTAGGCCACTTGGTGGCATTGTGCAAGAGCCATCTGCAACTTACAATCACCTAAGGAAGTCTTTAAGAAGCAGTGATGTTCCACATCTGATGACATCCTTCGCATTGTTCAGGAAAAATGTGCTGATAAAGAAGATGATTTATCATCAAAAGCTTCTTCTTTATTGTTGTTTTGTTATTAATTCTTACTGGTTGATTGAAGGTATCACCTGCTCCTGTATTTGTACCCTTCGCATTGCATATGCAAAGCCGTATGCATTCAGACGGTTTGTCTGTGCGTGTGAAAATAATAAATAAATTTAGGATTCTGGAGAAAGGAAGAAGTAGCCCCATTGTGCTGCTGCAGATGCCATGGATGAGGATAGAAGACAGGCCACATGGTGTTATGTTTAGTGAAGTGGAATGTAATTAGGGGGGCTCAAGCCAAGATCCTATTGAATGCCAATGAAACAAAATGCCGTACTAGTGTAGCCATATAGGGTTATCCCTTGCACAAGAAATGATCACCATAGAAATGAACCACCTTTCACATAGGTAGTAAGGTCCTGGATGTATAATTGGTCTACCATAGCACTCTTGGCTGGTAACTGCAGTTCCCCAAAGTTACTTTCCCAAACTTTTCTAACAGAGAGAGAGAGAGAGAGAGAGAGAGAGATTCAGTGATTTAGGCATCTGACTGTAGAGCCAAAGGTTGGGAGTTTGAATCCTCACGGTGCCTTCACAGGGGCTGGACTGGATGATCCAGAGCTCTGCAGTTCAAAGATTATTTATTTATTTAAATCACCACCACCACCACTACCACCACCACCACAATAATAATAATAATAATAATAATAATAATAATAATAATAATAATAATAATAATAATAATAATAATAATAATAATAATAATAATAATAATAACAACAATAACAATAACAATAACAATAACAATAACAATAATAATAATAATAAAATACCAGACACAGTCAATCAAAATTGTAAAAAACATTGACTTGTACAGGTATTACATAACAGATACAAGTCTCAACCAAAAACCTAAGTATCTGATAAATATCGGCAGAGCATATATGCTGTTCCTAATACAGCCAGTTTTTATAGCTCTGTTGATGTTTTTTTCTGAAATCTGCATCTGCTTTTAATACTGCGTGAAATTTCTTGACATTGTTCCCCAAGCTCCGAAGGTGATGGTGGTGGTGAGATGTGCGGGATATGGACTCAAAGGCTCATCCTTCTCAGCTAGAAGCCAAATGTCTGGGCCCGTTGGGGCTGATGCGCTCTGTAGTCGAGTTCCTGTGGAAAGTAGCAGGATAGAAAAAGCTGGGGTAAACAAAGGGAAAGAAAATAACTCCTGGGCCCAGAGGAAAACCAACAGCTGGAGAGAGAGAGAGAGAGAGAGAGAGAGAGAGAGAGAGAGAGAGAGAGAGAGAGGACACTTCCTTTTGGAATGAGAAATGGCTCTTTGGAAGCAAAAGGAGAAGAGACGTGGATTCCTGGGTCTTTTTGATTCCATCTTGGTAAGGTTTCAGGTGTCTTCTCCAGCATGCCCCAAAGGTCACCGAGGGGACAGGCTACAGCAAAAAGGCCATCGGGCTGCCAAAGTGTCAACCATTCAAAGACCGCTGACAGAGATAAGAGCGCGGAAGAGAGGCGTAACTTAAGTGTCACCACCTAGCTACTGGGAGTTGAGATACACTTCAAAGGCAGGGATGATGCCAAGGTGTCTGAAAGAGCCAAAACCAAAAATGAGGGCTTGAAGGAATAATGATGCCTTCTCATATTCCACCCCAGAGAATGTACTGTATATGACAAGAGGCAACCAGAACTGTGTGTCACGAGGTGAGCAGCAATCCTTTATGCAGGCCAACTTCAAGAGATTCCCCTCCCTCCCCAAACTACAACTGTTGGACTAAATGCAAATTTCACATTGTTGTTGTTGTTGTTGTTGTTGTTGTTGTTGTTGTTGTTGTTGTTGTTGTTGTTGTTGTTGTTGTTTACCTGCTGCTTGTGTAGATGTTTCAGGCTTTGGGAACCTACCTGTTCTACTGGGCATCCTGGCCAGATGAATTCATAAGGAGACCCTGATGGACCTCTAATTCATATGCTCGTTGGCAGTGCTCATGCTGAGATGCTGGGAGTTCTCGATGTTTTGTTTTTAAAGGTAACTTTTACAAGCTCCGATTCTGGAAGAGACTTAATTTTGGACAGATGATCACTGGTGTGATGGTGGAAGGAGCTCATTGCTTTGAGTCTAAGTCTGGCACAGGTCACGTTGACTCAGCCTCTTTGAAACAAGGGAATATCTCCTTGTTTTCTTCTCTTCTTGATGACAGGGGTCTCACCGGACTCTTTAAAACTACAAAGAGAAAGCCAAGAAGGAAGGAAGAAGGAATGGCAGAGCTTTTTAATCTAAAATGTTCAAACGAATGCAAATCATGAAACTCAACCTTAAAAAGCTTGCACGGGAAAGCTGCGATGAATTTCACATTTCATATTTTTTAACCCAACGACGAGGCCCTCGCCAAAAGATCTTTTCCCTCAATTAACCGTTGGGTTCCAGGAACTACTTGGCATGTTCTGAAGCCCCCAGTGCTGAGGTAGAATACTCATGCAGAGATTGCTCACCGAAGAGATTTCGATCGCTTGGCAGATACTTAGATGTAAATGAGGCAGGGGGAAAATGAACACTCTCCCCGTCTCATTGCACGAAGAACTTTGAAAACAGCAACATGAAAACGATAACCTTGAAGGATAACAC
>NC_135792.1:8525000-8662500 GCF_051106095.1 Pogona vitticeps | reverse complement strand
CTGTTCCAGATGCAGATGAAGATGTGACCTTGAAAAAAGCCTGGTCACTCTGTGTGTGTGTGTGTGTGTGTGTGTGTGTGTGTGTGTGTGTGTGTGTGTGTGTGTGTGTGTGTTGTACACTAATCCAGGCATGTGCCTCCAACCCATGCTATCTGCATACCCCTAGCACAGCAGGCTTAGATGAAGCGTACCATTCTGTGCTTCTCATTTCTCAGAGCAGCCGCCTAGAGTGGTCCTGACCCAACCAGATAGGCGGGATATAAATAATTTTTTAAAAAAAATTATGGGTGTGTAGGCTTACAAGCACGGCTCAGAAGCAGGTGACATCCTTAGCCATACATCAGCCCTATTCAAAATGAGATCATCATCATCATCTTAGAATCACAGAACTATCCATCATCGGATCCAGCCCTGTCAAGGAGGCACAGCAGGGAATTGAACTCGCAACAGCTAGATGCCTAAACCACTGAGCTAAGACTGAAATTCTTAGGAATTTCAGAAGCTTTCCAGTGAACCCAGAAATGACTTATTTTATTCATTAAAATATTTTTCACCCCACCTTTCTCCTCAAAAAGGACCCAAGGTGGCTAACATCAATAAACAACAGTATTTTAGCTAAAAACTGGGAGTATATAAATACTACAAAGGATCCAAAAAAATGTAAGCAATACCAAAACACATTCAAAGCAGTAAGGCACAGCAGTCCATTAAAAGTGCAGGCAGCCAGTCACTGAGAGAAAGCTTGCCCAAAGAGAATGATCTTTGCCTGCTTGTGGAAGGAAAGCAAAGATGGGGCCAGTCTGTCCTCCAGTGGGAGGGAGTTCCAAAGTCTGGTCTCAGTGACAGAGAAAGCCCTTACCTGTGTCCCCACCAAATGCAGCTGGTGGGGGTGAGAGAAAGGCCTCACCTGATGATCTTAACATTTGAGCTGGGTCACGAAGGGAGATGTTGTTCTTGAGATAGCTTGGCCCCAAGCCATTTAGGGCTTTACCTAATGCCCCATACAAAGTGACTTTTTCTTAGCCCTGTGGATCATAGAGTTGGGGGGGGGGAAGCCAAAATGATTGAAATTTGCACCTCCATCCATTGAGAAACCCTCTTCCTCCTTTCGATTGCCCTGTGCTTTAGAAGACTCATCTCCTTTCCCTTTTTCTCCCAAGAACCCAATTTCGGAGGAAAACCCACACTCGGGCAACTGTTCCATTTGGCAAGGTTATGTCATCCTCTCGGCGACATGACAGCATGTCTGCCAGGAGGGTTGGTTAGCTCCTGCCGTGGGGTTCAAGGCGTGGTTGACTCTATGATTCCGTAGGAAAGTTTTCCGTCCCTGTGTGATCTTCTCTCTTGTCTTTGGCTCCAAAGCCACGAGGAGAGAATTTCTAACTCAAAAACACACACAGAAGTCGCTGTTGGGAAGTGATGACTTCATAAAGAAAGAACTCCCATCTTTTTGCTGGTTACATTTGTCTGTTCATAGACTCCCACCCACATGGGATTCGGGAAGGAGAGAAGGAGATTTTGGAAACAGACCAATTTCTCAACAGTTTTCAGTTGAAAAGCAGCTCTGCCGTTGCCTCTGTTTTCTTGACATCCAACTTTCCTATCTTGCCCGATAGTCCAGTGTTCTAGAGGGGCTGTACATAAAAAAAGTTTGCAAAAGGAAGATCAGTATGGTAACAAAAATTAAACTGTTTGAAGATCATAATAGCAACTTGGTGCCATGTCACTACAATGATCTAAAATGTGAGACCCACCCATTTCTCCCCTTTTTTCTGGGGAAAAAAAGCTTGCTTTGAACAGGGACTTGAAGCTTGGGACTTGGGACTCAGATTTGGATTCAGGTCTTGGTACCAAAGACTCACATTCAGACTTGGATGGAGAGTATGAAGACAGGAAGCTCTATGACCCATGGAAATTCTCCACACGACTCTGAATCCTGATTTTCCAGGTTCCGAAATCACATAAGAACCCCTATGGGTCCGATGAGGCTTTCTCTCATCAGATGTGTCACCCTCCATGTGCAGGAGGGTGATGGAAGTGATGGCAAAATGGGTGCAGCTACACAACTCTTTGCATGGTAAGTGCACCTGAATTGTAAGGGTTATTGTACAACATATTGTTGTGGTTTCATTTTTTTTTATAACTACAAGAATCAGTGGCTGGATGAGAATGTTCAACTGCAGATCTTCAAAGATGTACACGCAACTGTGGTGGTCATTGGATAAACTCCAAAAATCCACAGTGTGGGATTGTTTTTAATTTGGTCAATCAAAAAAAAAAAAAAAAAAAAAGCACAAAAACGTCTGTAAGCTTTCACAATCTTCAGAGGTCTTCCTCAGGCTATGTTAGAAAATAAGAAAACATAACATTTTGAAAGATCTCTCCTGATGGGATCCGAAGGTCTCAAAAGCTTACATATTGGGTATGTGTACATGTGTGTCTATGTGCATAGTATTACTACCATATGGATTTCCAGATGTTTTTGGCCAGAATCCAGTTGCCAGTTCCATCCGGAGTAGACCAAGCAAGTGTCTACTCTGTGGGATTCATGTAAAGTTTGGTTCATCATTCAGTAGTGGATTCAATGGCTCAGTCCTAATTGGGATTAGCAAATAATAATAATAATCTTAGACCTGCAAAGTTGGAAGGGACCCAATAGATCACTAGAGTCCAGCCCCTGTCAAGGAAGCACAGCGGGGAATTGAACTCCCAGCCCCTCAAACACTACACTAGGGTGGCAACCAATCCTTTCCTTACAATGAACGCATGCAAGCAGGAACCTTTGAAGATTGAAGGATCTGCCAGGAAGTCATGGCAAATCCCCAGGAGACAGGAATGAAATTTCCTGACCCAGTTCTGCCTCACAGCAGACATCTTTCATGTCATATTCCTCATTCTTCAAAAAAGAAGAGAGGGATTTGCTGAGGGTTCAGTCTAATTCCCCCATTGGACCATTCTGCCCCTCCACATTCAGATTGCACCCCTCATAATTCTTGTCCCAGAAGTTTGATTCCAGCCTCAGAAATGGCAGTGATGATATTAATGAATTAACTCATCAAGTCATAGGAAGTTGATTTGTAAAAACAATTTATCACGTAACTTGTTCCAAATTCCAAATTCCCCCCAAAGTAATTTGTTACTGTTATAGGAGCATTTTATCCTCATTATATCAGTTCTTACTTTCCAGTCACTTTTTTAAAAAAATCACCTTACGGTTGATAAGTGACTGACACAAACCTTTTAATTTAGAAACTATAGTATAGTGTGCTGTGCTGGAGAGAGTGATGGAGTAGGATTCTGGAGAACAGGGTTCAAATTCTCACTTGGGCATGAAAATTCTCTGGGGGAGTGGAACTAGCAGAACGACTACGTAAATATCTCTCTTACTTTGAAAGCCCTCTTAGGGCCGCTATAAGTCAGTTCCGACTTGGTGGGACAGAACACACACTGATAGGGCAATACTTCTTCCACAGTTTTAAAGAATTTGTTGCATTACTTTTGAAATGGAACTTTGTTATACTTCTGGTGGGAAAAAATTAATGTAACAATGTAATTATCTTGCTTTAAACTCATTATATATGTTGAACTTCCACTGCAGCCTTATTTGCAAACATCCAGGAACCAGCTCAATTAGTCTTTGATCAAGCACTCATTCTCTAATTTCATTATAATAGAGACCAGGAAGCAGGTCCTTGTTATATTATAGACTGGGTGAGGGCTGAGGAAGACCCAGAATCATTGCGGGGTCAACCATGGAAATGAGTGTGAAGTGAATCCCAGTTATATGGGCCCAGAATCCCAGGGGAACATTTCGTTGAAGCATAGCTAGGCCTAGCTCTGCTCAAGCTTCCTGTTCCTGCCCCAGTGCTACCTGGGAGCTTTCTTTCTGAGCAGGAAGCTTCGGCAGAGCTAGGCCTAGTTAAGCCTCAAAGCCTTCCAGCGTTGGACTTTCTCCCAGGTAAGGTGGGAGAAAATCCCACCTTACAAATCTAGGTGTTTGTAAAGTGTCTGCAAGGTAGCTAGAACTCCCAGAATGGAGAATTATGGTATTTGTAGTCCAACTCCCATCTCTATCGGTTACAGCAGTGGTCTCCAAACTTAGGCCTCCAGATGTTCTTGGATTGCAACTCCCAGAAGCCTTCACCACCACCTCCGCTGTTCAGGATTTCTGGGAATTGAAGTCCAAGAACATCTGGAGGCCCAAGGTTGGGGACCATTGGGTTACAGCTCTAAACGGCAGAGTGCAAAAGAATACAGGGCTGAAATAGGTAACTTCATCAACCAGGGCTAGAAATGGAGACAGTGGGTAGCTGAGACTTTTGGAGGTCCATGCAGAAGAAGAAACTGTACCTAAATCCTTCTGATTTAAGAGCTACATTTCAAGTGGCTCCTTGCTGGAAGGAGAAATGGTCATTTCCTACTTGCAGAGGCCTCACAGACTGCATTTGCAAGTTAAGGGGGAAAAAATGACACAGGAGCCAAAAGCGACCTTAAGCACAGACTCGGAGAGAGAAATGCACCCGGGACTATGAATGCGATAAGGCCTTTCCTGTCTGGAGCTGCTGCTGGCTCTCTTTGTGTGGTACTGTATAGCTTCCTGCCTCTCCAGGACAGGTCTCCAGCCTTCAGCGATACAGCATGTCTCGGGAACCAGAATCCTCAGAGATGGTGGGGGGGGGGGGATCCCAATTTTGCAGCTGTCAGGGATAATGTACACACATTTTACACACTCGGTATCTGTCTAATAGGCAAGCCGGAGAAGGCCCCTCCCCGCCTTTTTCCCCTCTCTTGCCAAAGCGAATTGATTTTACAGATGCTTGTGCATAAATAGGAACCGGAGCTTTAAAAACTCCTGGAGCCTCTGGTTTTTGGAACGCTGGACAGGAAGATCAAATAATATGAAATAAAATCGAAATCAAAATTAGAAGACGTTTGGCCACAGCGTTATCAGATAACACCACATGGAGGGTTCGTAATCATAAATACTTCCTGTGGAGGTTTGACGAGCCGTGATATTCATTCCTGCAGAGGAACAGGGCTGCAGTGCAGAGGGATAACAAAAAAAAAAAAAAAAAAAAAAAGCATTCACAATCACCATGGAAAGTTGCTCTTAGGGGTGGGAAGGGTGAGCCTATACATTATCAGTGGGTCTGTTGCTTTCGAGACATTTTGAGATGTCGCAGGGCAACAATTGTAAAAGAAAGGATCTGTGGATGCGTGGTCTAGAGCAGTGGTTCTTAACGTGGGCAATAATGCCCCCCAGGGGGGCGATTTGATTTTTCAGGGGGCGGTAGAACAAAAAGGGGCAGTGTGGGGGCGAAAGAACAGAAGGGGGCGGTAGGGGGCACTGGAGCGAGCCAAACCTGTGAAGGCGACTGCAGCCGCAGTGCTGGCAGTAGATCTGGTGCTGCTGCCACCACCAGATGATCCAGCTCTTTCTACCTGCCACGTCTTGCCTTTCTCCTTTAGGGGAGCACTGAGTGTGGATCGGGTGAAAGGAAAGGGTCTCTTGGGTCTTCATCCTTGCCCCATGAATCACTGCCTCGCACCCGGGTGGGGAGGGAGACTAGCTAGCTAGCTAGCTAGCTAGCTAGGTAGGTAGGTAGGTAGGTAGGTAGGTAGGTAGGTAGGTAGGTAGGTAGGTAGGTAGGTAGGTAGGTAGGTAGGTAGGTAGGTAGGTAGGTAGGTAGGTAGGTAGGTAGGTAGGATGGATGGATGGATATCATCACCTCAGGGAGGGGGGCGATGATAACTTCCTCAATGGCTCAAGGGGGCATTTCTTTCAAAAAGGTTAAGAACCACTGATCTAGAGCCACCAAAAAGCTCATGAGGTGCAATGTGGCACTTCTCTCTCTCTCTCTCTCTCTCTCTCTCTCTCTCTCTCTCTCTCTCTCTCTCTCTCTCTCTCTCTCTCTCTCTCTCTCTCTCTCTCTGGATTGAGATGACCTAAGCAGTCCAAGGTCTGTGCAACTCCTAGCTCTCTTTCAGACTGCTCTCCTTCTCTTTGGATTTTTTTTTTTTTTTGGCTTACAAACATGGCAACAGGCACACAAATAAGTAGCCTTGCCTGGTGAATTCTAGCACCAGTTGGAACTAGCTGTTTTGGTATCCACCAATGCAGGCACTGTCTTCCATCCGCTCCGGTCAGAGCCATGAACGCAGGAACGCACCAAAGAGAAAGGAGGAAGGGGAGGTGGTATTCCCATGAAAGAGAAAGAAAGTTTATGCTTTTTTTCTTTTTTTAAGGGAAAGGAAATAGCGATGAGAGATGTTACTGTTTATTTTCCCAACATTCACTTCTTGATTTACGTAAAGGTTCCCCTTGACATGTAGTCCAGTTGTGTCCGACTCTAGGGCGCAGTGCTCATCCCTGTTTCCAAGCTGTAGAGCCAACATTTGTCCGTAGACAGTATCCGTGGTCATGTGGCCAGGGTGGACACGGAACGCTGTTGCCCTCCCCCGTGGTGGTACCTATTTATCTACTTACATGTACATGCTTTTGAACTGCTAGGTTGGCAGGAGCTGGGACAAGCGACGGGAGCTCACTCCGTTGCGTGGATTCGATCTTATGACTGCTGGTCTTCTGACCTTGCAGCACAGAGGCTTCTGCAGTTTAACCCGCAGCGCCACCACGTCCCTCCTTGATTTAGTTGCCTTCTTTTGGAGCCTTGGGTCCGCAGTTACCCTGCCCTAGTTCTATCCCTGTCTCTCAGAAAGAAAAAACAAAACAAAACAAAAGCAAAACCTTGGCCAGTATCACTGACCTGAAGATTTATTTCTCCACCTGGAGACCCACAAAAGCAAAGCGATTCCCTCAAGCATCAGCTGGCATCCTGAGACCTGTCAGTTCAATCCCTAATCCTGACACAAGAAAGCATAAAGGCTGAACTCTGCTTTAGTGCCATCCAGATGTTGAACATACCATGGTAAGTCAGCAAGCCCTTATTGCTGCTACCTTCTGATGCTCTAAATCCACTGCTGAAGATACCCAACTCACAGTGCTTAATGGTAGGGCCAGCTCTGTACCATGTAAAGAGGCTGTTACAATAAAGAAAGACACACACACACACACACACACACACACACACACACACACACACACACACAGACACACACACACACACACACACACACCATGAGGATGGAGCATATAAAATCTCCTAGCTTTGTAGGAGAACATTTGCAACCATTGACATTCTCTTTCCATTGGAAAATTACTGAGATTACGGAGAGTGAATTTATGTGTGTATTCTTTGTCTGTGAATTCTGACTTACAGTGATCCTTTCCAGGGTTTTCAAGGTAGAGAATAGTCAGAAGTGGTTTACCCTTCCCTTCCTCTAGGGGGCACCCTGGGACTGTGCAGGTTGCCCAAGGCCACCCAGGCTGGCTCTTCTCACAAGAGGCGCAGTGGGGGATTGAAGTCCCGACCTCTGGCTCTGCAGCTAAAAACGTAGAGTGGTGCCTCGTAAGACAAATTTAATTCGTTCTGCGGTTAATGTCTTGCGAAAAATTCATTTTTGCGAAACGCGTTTTCCCATAGGAATGCCTTGAAATCGAATTAATGCATTCCTATGGGCAAAAAATGTCAGACAAAGTCAAATTTGGTTTACAAAAGGTTTATTAAGTGCTCTTTAAAGCCATACATATTGTGCAGATGAATTTTTAAAAAATTCAATCAAAAAACTTTAACTTTTTAAACATCATAGAAAACATTTAAAAATCAGCAAACATGAGGAAGGAACAAAAAAATGGAAAACATTTGTCTTGCGAAGCACGGCCATAGGAACATTTGCCTTGCGAGTCACCAAACAAACCTCCCCCCCCCCAATTGCCAAAACCATTTGTCTTGTGAGTTTTTTGTCCTGCAAGGCATTTGTCTTGCGAGGCACCACTGTAAAAGGTAAATTTAAGAAGAGAGAATTGATTTGGAGCTGTGTCTCTTAACATAATAAAGCCAAGTTCATTCTCCTTTCATGTTTCAGCTTGGCAAGAAAATGAGGAATTTGAACCTGAACACGCACCCTTTGTAAACATTGCAAGATGCTGGAAAGTTGTATTAGACCATCTGCACCTTGCCTTCAGAAAGCAAGGCAAGAAAAAGTGCCCGTTTTCATTCACTAAGCGATAAAGCCCCCTCTTGATGCGACACTCCTCTGTCATTCTTGCAGAGTAAGCGTTTCTTCCGAATGCACCTCCCTGTGGTAAAATCTGGTATTACCCAGCAAAAGAAAGGGAAAACATCAAGATCTTTTCCAGAGCAATCATAGGGGGGTTTACAGCAGGGAGCACTTTGATTAAAAATGGATGGGTGCCTTCATTTGCAGTACAAGACATATTTAGCAAATTCATACTGACTTCAAATGTATCAGATGGTGCCGAGAAAATCTGATGCTCGACAAACACACCAGTTCCATGTTGCACTCTGAATATCAGAGCAAATTTATCCACATCTGTCCAGCAGTCATCCTGATTCTGCCGTTCTGCGTTCAGTTCTCTAGACGTAAACTCAGGGGAACCTAGTTCTAGGGACATGATGTGTATGATCACACTCTTATTTCCAGAGGAACAGGGCAATCATCCTCATCCCCGCCATCGAATTGCAGTGCTGGAAGAGACCCTATGGATCATCAAGTCCATCCCCTGTCAGGCAGAGGCAGTTTCATATATTTTAGCATTCTTTTTGCTTCTGTATCTGCTGTTGTTGCTATTCTTTTGTATTGTCGTTGTCAAATGCTCTTTGCTTCACTGTGGCCAAGAAGACACTGAGTGTGATAAAAAGGAGCACACCTGACTGAACTGGAAAGGGTTGCTTTAAGGGGAACAATCTCTCCTAAAGTGACTCTTCTGTCTTGGCGAATCGCTCCACCCTGGCCCCCAAGAGTCAAAGCCCTACAGCTGGACCAGAAAAGGTCCAGTCTGGGCATGGACCATGGCTCGGCTGGATTGGATTCCCCTGTATGTCATCTTATCACTGTGAAATAGATTTCAGCAGATCACAAGTAGTCCAAAGCGAAACCCATTTCCCTGCATAGCTGCCTGCTCTGAACCCTTTTACTGCCCAGGTCAAATGATGGAGACTTTGCTTCAGCATGAAATTCAGACTCAGAGACTCTCAAGGACTGCATTCCATTGGTGGGCAGAACCAAAATCTTAGTGCATTTTTGTTTAAAGTTCTTAGGATCAGGCACTAAGGATTGGTCTTCCAATCATTTACAGTGGTGCCTTGCTTAATGAGGATAATCCGTTCCAGTGAAATCGCTGTAGAGCGAAATCCTCGTTAAGCGAAATAAAAAATCCCATTGAAACGCATTGAAAACCCATTCAATGCATTCCAAAGGGCTGAAAACTCACTATTCAGCGAAGATCTTCCATAGGGGCAGCCATTTTTGGTGCCTGTGAAGCGAGGAATCCGATGAAAAACACAGCGGGGAGCCATTTTACACAGCGCCGCCAATCAGCTGTTTTAAAAACATCGTCTAGCGAAAAATTGGTTCCTGAAGCAGGGAGCCAATCCTCGAGAAGCGAATTTTGCCTATTAAAACATTGTTTTGCAATTGCAAAAGCGATAGCAAAACAGTCATCGTATAGCGGTTTTGTCATTTAACGAGGCAATCGAGAAGCGAGGCACCACTGTACAATGGGGAAAACCTGTGCAGACACTGGAACACAGTACTGATGCCCTGGTGACATGAGGGAACTGTTCTCTAGTTATCTCCCAGTTAGACCATTGCTTTTTCCCCCTGGTCACAGGATGCACAGTCAAGTTTGAAACATTTCCCCAGCCAGCGGTGTAATAGTCTATTTACCAGTCCCAGGGGTGTGGGGGGTTGTGTTGTTTTGTACCTCTGTTGTACCCATGCATTCCTCACCAGAATTCCCTGTGTGCACGACCCACCCACTTCTTTTCAGAACTGAAGCCAGAATTGAAGCCACCATTGCTGCATTGTGTTGTTGTTGTTGTTGTTGTTGTTGTTGTTGTCGTTGTCGTTGTCGTTGTCGTTGTCGTTGTCGTTGTTCTTATTCTTACAGTATTCTTATTATTTTTTGGCTGCTACATTGATACATTGGTAAAAGTATGTCATAGGGCAATTTCAGCCATTGCTGCAGTCCTGGCTGTGACGTTCCACCCAGTGTTCCCTGTTTGTTCTCCCCAAACACAGGTTCACTCTCTGGATACATTTACTCTTTCTTCCACTACCACCAGTGGATCTCTCATCCACACTGCACCATATATGTATCAGACACGAGCTGCCAATATAATTGGATTATTTATCTTTTTTTAAAAAACCCTTTAGGGCCTCGATGCTTGGCTGGATGCCTACTCCCACCAAAATCTACCCATATCTCCCGATCTAGTCAGGAGGTGAGGCTGAGTAGCCTGACGCCAAGGGAGGTCCAGAAGACCTGCCTTCTCAGACGTTGCTCTTCACCTCTGGAATAATCTTCCTCCTGAGATCCGTGCGGCCCCCTCGCTGGGCATTTTTAAAAGCCAACTGAAAACCTGGTTGTTTAGGCAGGCCTTCCCTCCAGTTACTATTTCATTTATTTCTTCTTATTCTTTCCATCCTGAATAATATGATTATTTATGTTTATAACATTGTTATTTTTTATAATGTTTTATTATACATGTTGGAAGCTATCCAGAGTAGTCAATTGACAAGATGGGTGGGGTATAAATGCAATCAATCAATCAATCAATCAATCAATCAATCAATCAATCAATCAATCAATCAATCAATCAATCAATCAATCACAGATGTTCTTTTATTATTGTTTAGGATCACTCATTAAACTTTGCATATTTGATTACATGTTTGCTTATTCAGGTGTTGTATTTACTATTTAGCTTTACTATTTCTTTCGTCTCCTTCACATTCTCTCTAACTCTCCAACTTTCAATTCTCCCCTCTTAACTCTCTCAAATTCTCCTCTCTTACTGCCTCCCTCTATATAACTTATTTATTTATTTATTTATTTATTTATTTATTTATCTATTTATTTATTTATTTATTTATTTATTTATTCATTTATTTATAACGGTCTCCTTGACTCCGCCCCTGCTGTCTTCTCATAGGTTGCTGCTCTTGAGCTTCAGTTATGATAGACAGGAGCGACGTGGGCATTCCGCCAGACTGGCATTTTGCCATGCTGCTTTTCGCCAGCCATTGTGAGGGGACAGTCATGTTTTTTCCAGAGCAAAAAGGAAATGACAGATTACGCTGAAAGGCGGAGTAGATGGTGGGGAAGTAGATGGACCAATGTGATTCTGCAGGAGCAGCCAACGCAGCAGAAGACATATTTCCAACCAGAAATCCCTTCCCGATATATGGATGTATCAATAAATATTTACATATATAAATCAAGGGGCTGAATTGAAGCAAGAGAGAAAACAAACAGGTACCATGGTGTAGCTGGCCATAAAGATTCCAATTGGAGGAAATAAATTGCTACCACTAAAAGTTCTTGGTACATTTGCCTTGGTGTATATATACCACAGGACCAAGAATCAGTACAACAAAGATGTGGGAAGTATTGGAAGAACTAGAGGACACTTCCCTCATGTGACCAGGGCCTTAGTTACATCAATGCAATTATGCAGGCAGAAGTGTTCGTTTGGATTCTGGGTGACACACATCAAAGGTCAGTGAAGCCTCAGCAAATAAAAAAAGGTAGTGAACAGGGTTGCTGGATCTCAGCTGAAACCCCAGTGCCTTGCTATGTGGAAAGACAAATGACGGAGATGCTGGCAAGTCTTTGGCACCAAGTCCCAAGTCTGAGTCTTTGGCACCAAGTCCCAAGTCCGAGTTTGAGTCTCTAGTCCCAAGTCCCATGTTCTATTCCCCAACTCTGAGTCTCTATTAAAAACAAGCCTTTCCCCCCCCTCAAAAAAAGAGAGAGGAGGGTTGGTGATTTCTAAGTCACAAGTGGAGTCTGAATCATTGGGGAAAAACCTCAGTCACGTCTGAGTTGAGTCACCCGTGCAACTGAAGTCTAACTTAATAGTGAGTCCCTTCGCTGCAAACGACCAGCACTTCAGGAAGCGAAAGCTAAATTTGTGAATGGTGCCTTTAATGTCTGGATGCCACCCACTATAAAAGTGAAGTGGTCCGGATGTGAGTTGTACATGTATTTCTTTAGGAGCTAGCACAGGAAATCCACGGGGTGATCCACACCCAGGAAAACGGCCTCATTCACGGTTAGGTCCCCATACATGTGCATCTTATTTTGTTATTTTCTCCAGAGGGCCCACCTCCTGCGATCACAAGGGCCTCTTCCCTCCTCCCTTCAGGCTTTGGGCCCGGACGTCCCGAGGAATGGGAAGGTGCTGACTTGGCAGCTTTCTCAGGGAAGCTTCAGATGCGGCTGATGATGAAGTCCCGATAGGCAGCCGACGGGAGCTCATCTGCCCTTTTCTGCTGCGCTGTTTCGTGTTTGCCACAATGGAACATTTCTTCTCTCAAGAAAACTTTGCAAAGGCAAAAAGCTTCATTTCCTGAGATTGAAGGCACTTTATTAAATTTTTTTCCCCCTTGGCGTAAGAAAGGCTGGCAGGCCTTTCTTTTCTTTTTTTGAAAAAAAACAGGATGAGCAGCCGCAGTGTGAAAAGGAATTTGCCAAAATCATTAGCAAAAAAAGCCCCCCCCCTTGAACTTTAGTGCAGGAGGTTTATTTTCTCACTGTCAGGATGGAGGCTTGTTGCCAAAAATAGTACAACTTTAAAGCCTTTGGAGGCCATATCCTCACAAGGCTCTGATGTGGAGGTCATTTTAAAAATTACTATTAGCTTTGTTCCATTAATAATTATTTGCTTCTTAGTTCTTGTTGAACTGAGTTTCATTGTAATTACAGTGGTGCCTCGCTAGACGATGATAATCCGTTCCACTGAAATCGCTGTTTAGCGAAATCATTGTCTAGCGAAAAGCATTTCCCTATTGGAATGCATTGAAACCTGTTTAATGTGTCTAGAAGTCAGATGGCCCTGTAACTGGTATGATGCGCCCATCTCAGCAGCAGCTCAGCTTGCTTGCCAGCTATTTGCGCTGTTGTCTGAGTTTGGCACCCCTCCCCCTTGTCAAGCGTGTTTATTTACAATGACTGTGGGTTTGCCTTGGCTTGCTTTCCCTTTCGTAAACTTTGTTGGTGCATATGCATCCTTCTAATCTTTACTCTGCAAATTGGATGCCACTGAGTCCTCTCTTTTCTTTTTTTCAAAAAGCTAAAGAGCTTGAAAGACGGTGCTCTAGGAAACAGCCTCCCTCCAAAATGATTAAATGAGACAAGGTGAGAAATTGGGGCAGGTATTTGATTGCTAGCTTGCTGGAGAACTCAGTGAGTTATGCGTCTGGCTGTGGAGCCAGAGGTTAGGAGTTGAATTCCCCACCATGCCTCTTGGGTAGAGATGGGCATGAATTTAAAAAAAAAAAAACACAAAAATGCATTCAAAAATTGCTAATTCATCAATTCGTATTTGTACAAATCAATGCCCCCAATGAATCACGAATCAGTGAATTTTTAGCAATTTTTGATTTGTCAATTTGTTTGGATACAAAATGCCCCCCACCCCCGGCACCTATAAACACCAAGATTGCAGGAAAGCTTCCTCTGATTCTCCTCTGCAATCTGTCCTAGTTTGGTGAAGATTTGATTTCAGATGTCCGAGATATACACCCACAAAGAGGCCCCCCTCGGGAAAGTTCTCCCCAGGCACCTAGAGACACCAAAATCACAGAGAACCTTCCCCTGACTCTCTTTTACAATCTTCTCAAATTTGGTGAAGATCAGGTTACCCCAAGCCAGCTGCTAGAGGGCATTTTCCTGGGGCAGGAATCACTTTGTGGGTGTATGACTTGGATGTCTGAAATCTAATATTCACCAAACGTGGGGGGATTGTAGAGAAGAATCAGTGGATGTGAATCTGTAATTTTTGTGTCTCTAGGTTCCTGGGGAGGCCCTATTTGTGGTTGCATATCTTGGAAAGTTGAAATCCAAACTTCACCAATCTTGCAGGGCTTGTAGAGGGGAGTCGGAGGAAGCTTCCCTGTGAATTTGGTGTCTCTGGGTACCTGGGGGCCACTGTTTTATAGGGTTTCACAATCAAAATCAAATTGACAAATTGATTGTCTATTCAATGTATTCTCAAAGGCTTTCATGGCCAGGATCCGATGGTTGTTGTAGGTTTTTCGGGCTGTCTGGCCGTGTTCTTGAGGTTTTTCTTCCTAACCAGTCTCTGTGGCTGGCATCTTCAGAGGACTGGAGTCGGAACTCTGTCTGCGCTCTGATTGTCTATTTTTTAGAAAAAAATGTAAATTTGTAATTCATCAACCTTGATGAATCACAAATCAAAACAAATCATCATATATATTTTTTTGATTTGTGCCCATCTCTACTCTTGGGAGAAGAGCCAGCTGGTGTTTGGCCTTGGACAAGCTCCACAGGATTGCCCCAGAAACAAGGAATGTAAACCACACCTCAGTACTACCTAGAAAACTCTGAACAGGATCGCCACCGTTCAGAATTGACCTGATAGGACACAACTCTTGTTATTATTCTTCGATTGCTATCTATCCCTTATAAATGGATGGGATGGGTTCCTCAGCGCCTCCTTCCAGGTTAACCCAAGGCCATCCCAGTGAGCACTTGTTTTCAGGACTGTTTGGTATGTTCAAATACCACATGGAAAAAAGTGTTTTGTTTTCCGCCTTGCATGCTGTGCTGTGCCAACTGTCTCCCTGTCCAACTTGGCTTTTCTTTTAAAGTGACGGCTTTTAAGCAAGACTTGCCTGGAGAGAGTTCGGGGGTGGCATCGCCAGACCAAAACAATCACTTGGAACAAGTCTGGCATCCAAATGAATGGGCAGGCTTGCTTTGTGGGCTACGGACATTGTAAACAACTGGGTTTTTAAAATAAAAAGGATAATGTGCATGGTCCTGCCCTGTCTGATTTTTTTTCACATACGAACCCATGCAAATACATGCAAGTCACTGGAATACATATCCCGTGGGGAGAGCTATGGTTATCTCCAGACCCTTGTTATGACAACCGAGATGGGAGCCCTTGGTTTTCTTTTAAACTATTGATTCATCCCCTTTCCAAACCAGAGCCATTCTGAGTCACTGGTCAGGCTGGCTGGGGCATTCTGGAAGTTGTAGTCCAAAATGTCAAATCTCTCTCTCTCTTTTTTGCTGCCTGAGGATTCTTGGAGTTGTTGTACAAGGGGAAAAAAAGGTACTATTGTTGTCTGGGTTATTCCGGAAGTCGCTGCACAAGACATCAACTTTTCTGAGTAGGAAATTCTGAGATGTGGAGTCTGTACAAGCAACGTTCCTCATCTTTGGTTAGAATGGGACTTACAGTGCACATAGTATCTATGCAAATATAAGCCAGCTGTCCGAGAGGACTTTCAAATTGGGCGGGGGTTCTCTGTTGCTTTTGAATGTGCCTTTTTATTATTGATTTTATTTACTGTTTTTAATAGAATTGTTTCATTCTTTTTAAATATTTGTACTTATTGTTTTTAGCTTATATATATTGGCATTTTAATGATATAAGCCACCTTGTTTCTTTTTAAAGAGAAAGGCAGGTAAAAATAAATAAATAAATAAATAAATAAATAAATAAATAAATAAATAAATAAATAAATAAATAAATAAATAAATAAATAAATAAATAAATTTTGTCCCTGTTTGTTGCTCACATATGAATCTAAGCCAACATGGAGATCTATCTTTCTTTCTTTCTTTCTTTCTTTCTTTCTTTCTTTCTTTTTCAGCAAGGTATGATTTATTTATCACATATGAAATCCCTCACTTGGACCTGGACCTGGGTTCAAATCCAACTTTGCCCTGGGCTCACTAGAAAGCTTTCAATAAGATCTGGTTCCTATATACCAGCAGGGACTGGAGTCCGCTCTGAGAATCCTGGGCCAGTGCATTCCCCGAGGCCTGCACAGGAGGTAATGCATTGCAGGTGTCCAAACAGGAAATTTCTGGGCCAGCGTGTCCTATGAGAACACCAAAAGGCAGAATGTGTGAATGCAAGAAATATGTGCCTGCAAACAAGCCTTCACTCCTCAGGCTGCACGGATTCATTGCTTGTTCCCTACTGGTTGTATAGACAACACAACATTTAAGTTTGCTCACCTACAAAGCCGCCCAAGTGGTGCCTTTCTTTGCTCCTGTTTGCTTCTAGGAGTCTCTTTTCCAAAACTATAAGCAAATATGACGCATTCTAGAGGTGAATTAGGTGGTCGTTGTTCTGATTCAAGTGGGATAGAGCTGGGCTGGGCAATGCAGACATTTCTAGGCTGTTTTCGTGACTCTGGGCTCTGCTCTTTCTTCTGTCCAGTGTTGGAAGCAACCAGGAATAGCAATCTGGCTTTGAAATAAGTCACCGCCTGCCTGCACTGCATTGATTAACACCAAAAAGTTTTTTTTTTAAATTATGATAAATTGAAAATTCTCTTGCTTTCAAAACTAGGAATGGACGTCTCTCTTTTTCTCGTGCCCCCTGGAGTTTCCTGGGGGCATAGAATTGACCCCTAGACTTGCCAAAGCTGCTCACCTCTGAGTTGGAGAACATCGCGCTAGTCGTGCTGGCCACGTGATCACGGAAACTGTATTCGGACAAAAACGCTTGCTCTCTGGCTTGGAAACGGAGATAAACACCGCGGCCTAGAGTCGGACATGACTGAACTAAATGTCAAGGGGAACTTTTACCTTTACTAGTCCTTGTTTCACTCTTACAAATACAGTGGTGCCTCGCTAGACAGTTACCCTGCATGACAGTTTTTTTGCTAGACATTGGCTTTTTGCGATCACTGTAGCGATTCACAAAACAGTGATTCCTATGGGGGAATTTCGCTGGACAATGTTTGGTCCCTGCTTTGCAAACCGATTTTCACTAGATGACGATTTTGACAGCTCCCTCCACACTCGGAAACAGATGTTTTCGGGACCTAAGCTTCGCAAGACAGCGATTTAAACAGCTGATCGGCGGTTCGTAAAGCGGCTTTCCTATGGCCGATCTTCGCTAGACAACTATGATTCTCCCCATTGGAACACATTAAACAGGTTTCAATGCATTCCAATGGGAAAATGCTTTTCGCTATACGATGATTTCGCTAAACAGCGATTTCAGTGGAAAGGATTATCATTGTCTCGCGAGGCACCACTGTATCACCAGTCAGTTTCTCAGTGGTGATCCTTTGCCTTTCTGTCCTGCCCCCCCTCCATGCCCCAAACTGTGAATCTAGAACAACAGTGCCAGTGCTGGAGGCTGGTGAGTCCCATACTTAAAAGGTCCAGACCAAAGCAACCCCTCTCTGTCAAGAAGGGAGGAAAGAGCCTCCCCCCCCCCGAGTCTCCAAAGGCCAAGTTCTGTATAATGCATTCTTCAGGCTTCCGGGAACCTCAGCAACCCGGTGCCTTGAAATCTCCCCCTGAAATGCCTTTCTTCTCCAGGGTTCACTGCTCGTTTGAAGGGTTCTGCATGGACGTGTCCTTCCCGAAGACATTCCATTGAGACTAAATCAGCCCAAATATCTCACTCCACCTCTCCCACGTTGGACCTGTCCCCTCTTGCTGCGGAGGGGGTGTGTGTGGAATGGCTCGGTGATAAATGGTAGCTTAGAGCAGTGACAATTTCACGGTTCATCAGGCCCACAGCCACCCTGCATCTCCCTCCCCTTGAGATAATTAAGCTATTACCAGACAATGACTACCAGATTGCATCGGTCTGTCCTCCCTTCGCATCCTGCAAATAACAGACCAGGCTTGGATGCCATCTCTCATGTGTCATTGAAGACAGAGTCTCTCCCCCACCCCAAGCATTCTTGCAAAAGATGGATCTTTGAGGGTTGCAACTTGAATTAATTAATCAGTGCCGAACAATGCAGGCAAAGTAGAGAACTGTAACCAGCATTTCCTCTTTTCCCACATCTCTTTGCCGAGCTGTTTCCTTCAGCCTCAATTACCTTACCTGCAAAATGGGGATAATAAAGCAAAAAAGTGTGCAACTTATATACCGCTCCATAGCACTTTAAACACTGCCGGGGGGGTGCTGGCTTACAATTTAATTATACAGGCTACTTATTGCCCCCTCATTGGTACTCATTTTATCAACCACAGAAGGATGGAATGCTGAGCGAATCCTGAGCTGGCTGCCTGAGTCCGTTGAGATCAAACTGAGGTCCCAAGCAGAGTCTTGACTGCAGTACTGCAGTTTAACTATTTTTAACTATCGTGCCACAAGGCCTTGCACTGCAGGCTTATTGCTAAATTTATGGAGACTGGGCCTGCTAAATTCTTCAGACCTCCCATGTTCTTGTGTAAATGTCAAAGAGAAGGGCAATGTGAAGAAAACCACAGTTGTCTAAACAGAAGTTCCATTATGTTTAACGGGACTAAAGGGGTGATTCCATGGAGAAAGAGATTGCTTTTTTGACCGCCTATGGAGTGGGCTGCCTGATCTGTTTTGTGGTGATCACACAATGTGAGGAGAGATGTGCTCCAGACCAACCCCAAACCCAATCTGTGCACACAGCTTCTACTTTTGGGGGCATATTACTAAAGTTATCCAACCACTTGGGGGGGGGGAAGACCCTTTGAGAAACCATCAGTGCATCAGAGTCCAGTATTTCCAGGTGCTCATTCAAAGGGTTCTGTTATGGTCTTCAATTTTAACTGACTAAGATGGCCCAGGGTCCATACCCTTTGTTGTCATTGTCATGTGCCGTTAAGTCATCTCTAACTTATAGTGACCCTACAAATAAGTGATCTTCAAATGTCCTGTCCTCAGTTGCCCTTCAAAGCTCTTTTAAACTCAACCCTATGGCTTCCTTTAGGGCAGTGGTCCCCAACCTTGGGCCTCCAGATGTTCTTGGACTACCACTCCCAGAAGCCTTCACCACCACCGAGGCTGGCCAGGATTTCTGGGAGTTGAAGTCCAAGAACATCTGGAGGCCCAAGGTTGGGGACCACTGCTTTAGGGGGTCAATCCATCTTGTATTTGGTCTTCCACTTTTCCTGTTACTTACAACCTTTGCCAACCTTATTGTCTTTTCCAGAGAATCCTGCCTTCTCATGATGGTCCCAAAATGGGACAACCCCAGTTTCAACATTTTTTTTTTTTTTGGGCCTCCAGACATAGTTCAGGCTTGATTCAGTCAAGGACCCACTTGTTTCTCTTTCCGGCAGTCCCATCCCCAAAGCTCTCCTCCAGCACCAATTTTTTTTTTTTACTTATTTACGTTGTTGTATTTATTTATTTATTTATTTATTTATTGGACTTATATACCGCCCCATAGCGCTACAAGCACTCTCCGGGCGGTTTACAATTTTAATTATACAGGCTACACATTGCCCCCCCCTACACATTGCTGGGTACTCGTTTTACCGACCTCGGAAGGATGGAAGGCTGAGTCAACCTTGAGCCGGCTACCTGGGATTTGAACCCCAGGTCATGAGCACAGTTTTAGCTGCAGTACAGCATTTTAACCACTGCGCCATGAGGCTCAGTGGTTAAAACCTCAATTCAAAGGAATCGATTTTTCCCCTGTCATCTTTCTTTGCTGTCCAGGTTTACACTCAAGGTTAATCAAATTGTAGGATGCACATTTCTGCTGGCCACCCTCTTTCCCACTTAGACCTTTCCTCTCTCTTAAATTTGTCCACAAGACAGCAAGACATCCTGAATGTGATGGGCTGCCAACATGCTCAACAGCAATAAGGCTTCACCATCATGCATTCTAGCACATTTAATCAGCCAGGGAATTTTATGGATGTCTCTCTCTGACCTTCCTGCCCCTTGCCTGGCCCAGAGTGGAATATTTATGATTTTAATAAACTGTGAACATGGCTAATTAATTTTCTCATTGACACCCACGGGGTTGTGAGAGAGAGAGAGAAAGAAAGGGAGAGAATATGCCGGTGTTTTGATGAGCAGAGCGTAGCACAAAGTACCTGTCATGTGAGATGATGTGAAGGTGTACCCATTATTTGTCATGTATTTATTTCTACATTTAATTTTGTCTTCCTATAGTACTTAGGTCTCAGGGCCCTGGGTAATGATGCCAGTAACATTTGGATTTTACACATATTGGATTTTAGAAAAAACCAATGTACGGATCATCTCTCCTCTGCCCTTCCCTCCTCTGCCATCCCACTCATTCCTAGCAGAGAAAAACAGCCGCTGAAGTATCAAATTCTTCGGATTCATCATCATTGCCGTGGAGTGATGGACACCGTTAATTGAGAGTGTCAAGGTAAATTATGGCAAGCAAGTAAAGAACCCTGGCAGATTCAAAGCTGGGTGAATTTTGATCTGGAGTCAGCAATCAAGCCCTACAATTTTAGCAAGTCAAATGGAAACTTCAGGAAGATAATCAGTTAAGTTTGTCAGCTGGGAGGACCTCTGCCCCATACCCCACCCCATGGACGACCACAATGGAGAAGGCTGCTTTGCAGCTGGCTGTAGCGGCTATGGGATGGTCTTGACTCGGGGGAGCCCAATTTGGCTAAGGAGGCTGCAAAAATTCCTTGAATCGTGGCAGATCTTTCTGAACTACTCATTAGCAGATGACTTTTGTAATTAGCAGAGCCATAGCTAGGATAATTGAACTGGAGCTTTGCCCCAGTGCACCAGAATTTAGGGTTGAGTTGACTAGAGAGTGACTGGAAAATAAACAAAATATCCTGACACTTGACGCAGGAAGCAGAGTACTGCCCCTCTAACTATGTTCCATCAAACCTGCAAAAATGAGAAAACTTTTATGCTTTTAAATAACCCACTATGGCAGCACCACGGCCATCCTCTGCCCTACAAGACAATGAGTGGAACTGGCAGAGCCGTGTTAGAGACATCCTGCACCTCATGCCTAAGAAGCAAAGGGGGACTGTTCCAAAGTGACCTTGTGGACCAGCCCCGTACACCCCACTCCCACCCCCACAAATTAAAAAGAAAGGGGTAGGAAGGATGGGATGGGTGGGAGACATTTTAATTTCCCCTTGCTTGAAAAAGTTATCTTTCTGGTAACTGCAAGCTGCATGTTGGAAATTGCACTCCAGAAAAGTAACTTTCCCAAGATCAACAGGGAACTCTTTTTGTTGCAAACCTGCTTTATGGTTTTCAAAAGTAGGTGCATTTAATCTATGTGTTGAACTTCATAGTCAAAGTTGGGTAGCATTATGGGAAGCAATGTAGTGAAATATTCTTTGTATAATATTCCTCTGCCAATTGACTGGATAGAATTTGTTAAGTCAATACTTACTTGTATGTGTGTGTGTGTGTTCTGTGCTGTCAAGTCAGAACTGACTTAGAGTGACCTTAATAGGACTCCCAAGATAAGTGAGACATTTAAGGAGTGCTTTTACCAATTCCAGTCCCTGAGTTTCGATGGCTGAGTGAAGATTCGAACCCTGTTCTCCGGGGTCCTAGTCCATCACTCTATCCATTACACCACACTGGGAATCCACTACTTATGCAAGTATGTTTATTCAATGGCTGAAAGGTAGTAATAAGTTGCAACTACAATATGCTTGTTGAATCAGTAGAACTTAAATAGGCATTGACTCACCTAATCTTCACTGATTCAAGAGGCCTACTCTATCTGTGACATACTCCTGGCTTTCAACCAATCTGTCAAATCCATTTGGGGCTAACACTGGATTTAACCATAAATGTTGAAAAGTTGAACCTCACTGTCATTGGAAGGGAAGAGGAAGGAAGCAGAACCAGTGCTAGTTAGCTCCACCTAGTGTTAACTCAAACCCTCTTTCCATTGGCCTCCAGTCCTGCCATTTGCAATGGGCACTAGCTGCCATTGTATTTCCCCTGTGTATTCTTACTCTTTGAGCCATATATCGGCTATGGAGAAGAGCAAAGCTTTCGCTGTAAAATCTTTATTATCCAGAGCTGTGGGCAAGACCTCCCAACAAGACCAAACACAACACATGATGGACATTTCATGACATTCGGGCCACGAGGTGGGGGGGTAGGGTCATAGCCACATCTTGTTTTCTAATTGTTAGCTGCATTCCCACCCACCTACCCATTTAAAAGACAGTGGTCTCTTTAAGGCAGTCCTTGCCTCCATATGATTCAGTATCCTATTAGCTTTATAAATAAGGGTGGAAACAAGTTGTCATTTTACTGCGTTTTTTGGTTATTTTTGAAGGTTTGTTGTGATTGCTGGTTTTTAGCTATTTATGTTGCAAACTGCCTTAAGTAATATTTGTAGCTCTTCTTGCTACTTGTTTTTTTTTTAACAAAAATGTAATAGCAGGCCTGCAAGTTACGTTTAAGAAGGAAAAACAATCCAATTGATACTAGAGAAATGTAAATAAATAAGAAGAAACTCATTCTGGGCCTTTTCACAGGGAAAACTAGCAGGTGGAGATGGCCCCTAGAAACGTATGAACGGTATAATCATAATTTAGGGGGGGAAAGATATATTTTGGATTACAATCCTCATGGCCCAGCCATGGTTTTCTTGCAGTCCAATAAATGGATATTTCCAAGATGTGTAGAAAAGGACAATGGAACATAGCTAGGGTAGCAGAATCCCCTGGTGTTTAACTGCATAGTTATAGCGGTGTGATTCCACTTGAAATGCTACAGCTTCATTCAGTGCAATGCTGGAGCTTGTAGTGTGTTGAAGCAGCTAGCATCCTCTGCCCCAGAAAGCTGTCACCCACTCTTCTCAACTGCTGTTGTTGTGACACACCATCAAGTCACCTCTGACTTACAGTGATCCTATGAATGAGCAATCTCCACGTTCTGTGCTCAACAGCCCAGCTCAGCTCTTGCAAACCCAAGCAGAACTGGGGGGGGGGGTTGTGCAATAGGTAGCTCAACGAGGAAGGCCATGGAAATCTTTCCAAAGGTTTTCAGTTGGTCGTGGCACAGGAGCTTCTCTGTTACTCTCTTTTTGCATGGCAAGGAAGAAGTCAAGCTAGGGAATGCTTAATCCACCACAGACCTTAGCACTGTCCCAGAGGGACCTCATTCCTGCTTGTTATCATATGTTCACCATGTCAGAGGCCAGAGGGCACCAGATGGGATTTAAGCCAATCACCGTCTCACAGTTCTGTTGAGAATTATCAACTCTCGGAGTCAAAGGATGGCTTAAACGTCACCAACCTTTTCCTATTAACATGGCAGCTGACTCATATCGCTGCTTTGTATGAAGACATATGGCTTTTGCTGGAAACATTTTAAAAGGGTGGTTTCTCTTGTACTCATATCACCAGCTTAGTAATCTTATCTCCAGTAAGCATACAAAAGAATTAACTATACCAAGCCTCATCTACTCGATCACGGAAAACAGCTTTTGATAAACAGTTAGCGAGAAAGGGAGCAAATATTCCTTTGCTTCCTACTGTTAATGTAAGAGGGGGAAAGCTCCCATTTTGCTTCCTCTGAAGTCACAGTTCTTCAGGTGGTGCTCTACATAGAACCTAATAGGCAGCCGGACTAGAATTCCCACGAAGCAACACATACACTTCTTTTTTTTAAAAAAGCAACACACATTAACAAGAGGAAGCAAAGGCTGGAGAAGCAGCCCCAGAGGGAGGTCCTTTCACCAGATGAGTGAAATGTAGACTGAAACTCACAGAATTTGGCTTGGGGAATCCTTGGAACTGGAGTAAAAACAAAGCAATTGTGAAGCATGTTCCATTTGTTCCAAAGGAATTTACTCCCAGGAAGGTATTTTACCCACTCTTCCTGGCTATCAGTTGACTGGCACCCTAGTGCACCCTAAGCAGTATAGTCAGGTCTTTTAAAAGAAGAGCTTGGAAACTTTTTTAGTTTTTTGTACTACAACTCCCATGGGATGTCGTGGCACTGTGGGCTAAACCGCAGAAGCCTGTGCTGCAGGGTCAGAAGACCAAGCAGTCGTAAGATTGAATCCACGCGAGGGAGTGAGCGCCCGTCGCTTGTCCCAGCTCCCGCCAACCTAGTGGTTCGAAAGCATGCAAATGCAAGTAGATAAATAGGGACCACCTCGGTGGGAAGGTAACAGCGTTCCGTGTCTAAGTCGCACTGGCCATGTGACCATGGAAGATTGTCTTCGGACAAATGCTGGCTCTATGGCTTGAAACGGGGATCAGCACCGCCCCCTAGAGTCGAACACAACTGGACAAAAATTGTCAAGGGGAACCTTTACCTTTACCTTTACTACAACTTCCAGAACCCACATGCTAGCTTGCCTGCATTGCCTAGTAGTTTCTGGGCACTATCATCCATAAAAATGGTTTTCCAAGGCTTTGCCATAAGTTTCTTCAAGTCTAAAGTTAAATTTGTGGGGCTAAAATGGCCAAAAAATGTAACCAGTTTGGCAGCATCATAACTGCAATGGATGGATGTGAAAGCTGGACAATGAAGGAAACCGACAGGAAGACAAAAAAAGAATGGTTCATTTGAAATGGCGGAGACTCCTACAGACCTCGTGGCAGGCTAAAAAAGACAAATAAGCATGTTTTAGATTAAATCAGGTCTAATCTCTCATAAGAAGCTGTGATGGCTACACTGAAGCTATAGTACTTCACATATATCACGAGAAGATCAGATTCACTGGAAAAAGGCCACAATGATAAGGAAAAAAATAAGGCAGTAGGAAAAGTGTGAGACCAAAGGGAGTCATGGGTTTTAATCTGCAAGATATGAGCAGGGCAGTAAATGATAGGATATTTGGAGGGCAATAATCCATGTATATAATATATCAAGTGTTGTCAATTCTGATTTAACACAACCCTTTTCAGGGTCTTCTAGGTAGAGAGCAGAATTGGCTTGCCATTCCCTTCTTCTGGGGGCATTTCTGGGACTGTAGAGCTTGCCCAAGGCCACCCAGGCTGGCTCTTTCTCTTGCAAGGCTCAGCGGGGAACTGAACTTCCAACCTCCAGCTCTGCAGCCAGATCCGAAATTTACTGAGCTACCCAGCCAGCTTTTTAAAAACAATCATCTAGAATTAGATTATTTATCCACAAACTCCCCATGAATCAGAAATGTCATGATGTCACATAACATACAATAACATGCACCTATCGTATCAGAATAAATAAATATGTTGAAACAAGATTAATAGATACCTGTAATGATGCAGCACTTGTAATAACCCCAGAGCCTAGATGGACAAAGTGCAGGCATCTGATTTCATTGAATTGCAAGTCCCAGTAATCCTTGCCATTGACTATGCTGATGAGGGCTAATGAGATATGTAGTCCAGCTATGGTTGGAGAGCTGAAAGAAAGAATGAAAAGAAAGAACAGAAAAGGAGGGAATGAATGAATGAATGAATGAATGAATGAATGAATGAATGAATGAAGGAAGGAAGGAAGGAAGGAAGGAAGGAAGGAAGGAAGGAACGAACGAACGAACGAACGAACGAACGAACGAACGAACGAACGAATGAACAAAAGGTAAAGGAAGGAAGGAAGGAAGGAAGGAAGGAAGGAAGGAAGGAAGGAAGGAAGGAAGGAAGGAAGGAAGGAAGAGATAGAAATATAGAAGGAAGGAAGGAAGGAAGGAAGGAAGGAAGGAAGGAAGGAAGGAAGGAAGGAAGGAAGGAAGGAAGGAAGGAAGGAAGGAAGGAAGGAAGGAAGGAAGGAAGAATCTTCTCCATAATTTGTCAGGTTAAATGGTGGGGACCTCTGGAACAAAGGACCTCAAGGTGCTTTTCCACAACTATAACTCCACTCTAATCTGAATGGTATGCAGTGTGTAAACCCTTGTTACTGGTGTCCAGAGAACCAGGAGAGTACCAGTATGGTGTGGTGGACAGAGTGACAAACTACATGCAGGAGATCTCAGGTCAAATCTCCATTCAGCCATGGAAACTCACTGGAGAGTGACACCGATGAAGCAACTCCTTAAATATCTCACGTATTAGGGTTGCCATAAGTCAGATCTGACTTGATGGCACATAACAACAACAAAGACTTAGGGAGGATGCATCAAGGAGATAAAACAAGCTGACAAAATTATTTTGTTCCACCAGACTCAAGAGTCAAGCCATCGGCTTGCGATAAGCCTACGGACTATGAAGGGTCAGGAAGCCCTTTGGATTCTTTCTCAGCAGAGAAATATTGCCTCCTACGAATATCCAGGTGAACTTTTTGAAACCGCCAATAGACCTCAAGGCCTCTTCTAATTTCTGCTGATCCGGGCAATATGGTTGGCATCCTCTTGGGCCAGCTAGAAGTCAAAAAGGAAGGTGGTGGGAGGCCAGGCCCCAGTTGCCACCTTCCAGGTGAGGCCTCGTCATTTCACACCACCGGGCGCGGCGGGCTAATCAGTTCCCCCTGTGTCAATACTTCACATGATCCATTTCATATGAGCAAACACGGTTAACCCCAACGAGTGACAGGGCAAGAACTCAGTGCCTTTTGACGTTAATCCTCATAAGCCTCAGGAGTTGATATCTGTGACGCTTCGGAAACCCGACACTGCCCGGCTCCCAACCTCAGGAAGCCCACTCAACTTAGCACAAGGCTTTGTTTCAGTGACTTGGGGCTGATATTGGCTGAGGTCTTTGAGGTCTTCGGCAGGCCAGCGGTGACAGGTCAGGTTTCAGCCCAAGAAGGACACACACCAAGCATCCCCAGTGTATTCCCAAATTGTCGATCTTCCCCGCCGCTCAGTTTATCTTATGCAATATGATCTGAGGTTGGGAACAGCGAGGTGCAGAACTCTACCAACAGGTTCGGCAGCAAAAAAAGGGAAATTTCCTCTGATCAGGATGGGCAGATCAGTCCATTTTACGACAGCTGATTTCTCACAAGTTTGCAGACCTGTGTAGAACAGCCTGCGGTCATGTTTCTTCTCCTGTATTTATTTTTTATTCCTTTCAGGTTGTTGTTAGCCTGCTTTTGATCATGGACAGCATTCATTCATTCATTCATTCATTCATTCATTCATTCATTCATTCATTCATTCATTTATAAACCACCGCCACCACCCCATTCTCCTTAAAAAAAACAGTCCAAGGTGGTTTACATCACGAAGAGACAAAATTTAAAGCTAACAACGGGAAGGATCCAAATGCTAAAAAATAATCAAACAAATACTACGCTAAAAAACAAAAGCAACACTGAAAATGTATTCAGAGCAACTCGGCCCAACAATCCCTTAAAAACAAACAAACAAACAAAAACCCCTTGGCTGGTGAGAAATCTTTGCCTGCTTCTGGAAGGACAGCAAAAATAGAGCCAGCCTGGCTTTCAGTGGGAGGGAGTTCCAAAGACTTGGAGAAGCAACAGAAAAGGCCTGTTTCTGATTAATGAAACTGCCCAGCAATAAAACAATGAAAAACAAACAAAAAACCAATGATAAAACAACCAGAATCCAAGACACAAAAATAGTGCAATTTTAAAGATGCATTTGGTAGTAAAAGCTCCGGAAAAGGTAGAAGCCACTTTTGTTGCAAGAAAGCCTATTATGATGGCTGAGATCTCCACGTGTTGACAGCAGCCCTTTCTGTTGACTACTCAGAGATCAGCCAACAAAGAGATCTACCAGCAAAGCTGTGCTGGTTAAGATCTTTCAGTAGAAAATTCCCAGATGCACACATTGCATTTATATCCCACTTTTCCTTCACTAATGTCAAAGCAGTATACATGATTTCCCCCTTCTTTGCTTTATCCCTTCACCACATCCCACTAAGGCAGATGTGGCTGAGGAATGCTGGCTGGCTCGAGGTCACCCAGTGGATTTCATGGCCCAGTGTGGGCTAGAACCTGCATCTACTAAGAGCCCCACGGTGCAGTGGTTAAACTGCAGCACTGCAGCCAAAACTCTGCTCACTACTAGATGGGCTCAGTGTTGACATAGCCATCCATCCTTCTGAGGTTGGTAAAATGAGCTTGCTGGGGGTCAGGGGGCTAGATGTAAGTCAGCATAATCAATTTGTAAACCTCCCAGCAAGTGCTTCAAGTGCAATGAAGCAGCATATAAGCGGCACAATTTTTTGGCTGTCTAATCACCTTGCCCCAGTAACTCTAGTGTTGATCATAGGTAAAAAATAAAGGTTCCCTTTGACAATTTTTGTCCAGTCGTGTTCAACTCTAGGCGGTGGTATAATCCCCATTTCCAAACCATAGAGCCAGCGTTTTGTCCGAAGACAATCTTCCATGGTCACATGGCCAGTGCGACTTAGACACGGAACGCTGTTACCTTCCCACTGTGGTGGTCCCTATTGATCTACTTGCATTTGCATGCTTTCGAACCGCTAGGTTGGCGGGAGCTGGGACAAGCGACGGGCGCTCACTCCGTCACGTGGATTCTATCTTATAGCTGAAGATCTACAGACCTTGCAGCACAGAGGCTTCTGCGGTTTAACCCACAGTGCCACCATGTCCCTTGGGTCATAGGTTCTACCATTATGGATCAGATCCTGTTGTAGCTGCCTGCTTGGTTGCTGTTACAGACAAAGAGCTTGCCAGAGAAATGAAAGTAGCAGTAGCATCTTTGACCAATTACACAGGAATTAAGATCTAACTGCTCAAAGCTGAATTAGCCCTCTTATTTTCTTCCACATTCAATTGTCCCACCCCACCCCTGCAAGTTCTTTCTGTTACCTGGATGATGACATTTGCAAATTTAGGAATCCATTCTAAAAAGATGACCAGCCACATTCTCACCCGTCCTTTCCCTAGACGAAACGGGCCATCCGAGCAATGCTGTTCCATTTGATGGACTTGGCGGGTGACCCAGTTACCAAAATGTTTGGCTGCCCCTACTTGAAATAAAGAGCAAAGTGGCAAAGCCCTTACAAAAGCTTTCCAAAAATGAGCCTAGAGCTAAGGCACACAGACTCTCCTCTTGATCATTCCATTCATTGGTTTCGTGAACTCTTTGGCCTGGTCTCCTTGGGTGGCCTTGAATTCCCTCCACAATAAGCAATTTTATGCTCTGCTGATGATATAAACACCAGGACTTCCAAAGGCTGCAGCTTGGCTATGGGTTGCCCCCAGATCAGTCAGGTTTCCACAGAGTAACAACAGCAGAGTTCTGATACCATCAATTCTTGAGTGAGATCATAGCTTCTGAAAATCCCAGTTATCCTTATGCAAATATCAGGCAAAACCTCCAGACTGCTAAACTGGTATATAAAGTATCCGCTTAATAAAGCTATTGTATCTCAAGAGTTTCTGATTTTAAGCTTCCTGAAACATTTGGTGTTCTGTAAGACAAAGAGCTATTAATTCCTTTTTTTAAAATCTGAGCACATTTTTCCCCTTCAGGAAGAATTGCTTGGGAAAATAAATAAATAAATACATGTATTCTGGTACCTAAGGAAACCTTTGTCTTCAAGGTTCTACCCTTTCAGCCCAAGTTTAAGAACAGCTTGGGTGCAAAGCTTGCAAAAATTGCTTTCCCAGATCAAAACTCCCAGAATGCCTATGACAACTTAGCCACTGGTGATTTTTTTGGTGAGGGGAGGCGGGTTATCTCTCCCAGAAACCCTAAGATTGCTTGGCCGCTGGTGTTTATGAGATCACTGTGTCCAATACTACAGATAGGAAAC
Organism: Pogona vitticeps; assembly: GCF_051106095.1. NCBI lineage: Eukaryota > Metazoa > Chordata > Lepidosauria > Squamata > Agamidae > Pogona > Pogona vitticeps. The sequence continues at coordinate 8,632,976 of NC_135792.1, read as the reverse complement.
CACTTCTTACATGAAAGCTCCAGAGAAGTGGACTTTAAGGATGTGTCTTTTTATGACTTCGACTCCCAGAATGCACCAAGAATCCCAAAATGCACCAAGAATTCTGGAAGTTGCAGCCCAGAGACCTATGCTTATGGACACTTATGGGCATCAACACTTCAATCACCTAGACCAAGAGTCCCTGAGGCTGCAAGGTCATCTCAGGGTCCTTCTCCCTGTTGTTTATGTCCAAGCAAGCAAGCAAGCAAGCAACTGCTGAAGTGCTTCTTGGGAGTTGTAGTCTCTTTGCCCTATTGAGGGCACCTCCCAAAGAACAGGTTGATTACACAAGTGCTTGAGATCCTCTTCCCCCACTCCAGACTGTTTTTAGTGCTTGAATTAGTGCCTGAATATCTGGAATCAATGGATTCTGATGTACAGTGTCCTCCACCGAGAGGTTGGCTAACTGAAGTAATATGCCATTGTTTTATTATTACTGTATTATTATTATTTTACAGTCTCATTTAAAACTATCACCTGCCCACTTAGTGCTTCCTCTGTGATAACAGGAGCAGCAGTGGGGGGAAGGCTGATAGAGAATCTGGACAAACACATGGTGTTTACCTACAGCTTGTAAAGCAAAATTATTTCAGCAGTGACCCTGCCAGCAGAGAGAGAAGGTGCTGATAACAATAGGTTATCTGGAAGGGTGAGTCAACTCAGTATTCATGCAAGTTTAAAGCCTTCCCTTGCTGTCTGATCTTCACAGGCTTTACTGGTGATGGGCCAAGATTAACAATGTTTTTTTTTTTTAAATGGGGATTGGAGATTGGCCACTGATAGTCAGAACTGCAGAAATAACAGAAGTCAGCTAATCTAGGTCTTGTGTATTTGTGCATGTTCTAGTTCTTCGAAGACAAAGGCAGAAAAGAAAGAAGTGAGAAAGACAAAGAATAGCCATTTTTGTTGCCAAAAGGAAATGTTGTAATTGCTACACTTTTATTAGAGTGGCTTAGAGGTCTTCTAAATTGGTCCAAATGAATATATCATGATTCAGTCCTGAGTGATTTGTGCATCATCTGACCAGATTTCTGGATATTAGTTGATTTTTAAGCCTCCCATCGGCCTGTATTGAAAACTGAAACACGACTTTTCTCATTTTTCCAATGTCATACATGGAATGTGGAGACATGCTAGATCCGAAAGATGGATGTAAACCTGCCAAATCTGAGACAGCTAACTGCAGAGGTTTATATATTATGAAAAGAGATGGGCATGAAATGAACCACTAACCAAAATAATTGTGGTTTGTGGTTCGTTTCATGACCCAGTTTGGGGATCCCATTTTGCTGAAGCAAAACAAAATGCCAAACTTTTTTGATCTTTGATGATTCATTTGCTTTGGCCAAAAGGGATGCCCACCTTCCCGCTTTCCACTGCCCTAGCCATGAACCATTAACCATCACGAACCACCAGCTAAAGGCACAAATTGATTTGTAAATTCACTTTGCTTTCCTCCAGAACAGAATCTGGTTGTTCCACTTTGATCTGTTCTGTACACGGATTGGTCTAAATTAAGCCAATCTGGTTAGTCATTTGGGATGTATTCAAATGGAGTATACAGCCCTGGTTTTTATGAATTGGTTGCAAAGGCAGAAAAAGTGATATGATCTATAAGGAATAAAAACATCATCTGTTATGCTAGAGCTTTTATTTTAAGATATAGGTGAGAAAGGTGTGGTGGGGAATCCACCAATCATTTTTAAACATCTCCCAATGTGTTGGTTTTCGTGCTAAATTGTTGGAATGAGAACCACTTTATGATGATTTCAGAAGTCAACAATGAAGCCTTGTGTCCTGACTGGACACAGTTTGGAGGCAACGTGCTACAAATATGATGTTATCTGTGAGGGACAACAGGGATATAACAATATTCCTTTTGTTCTTATTTCTAAAGACGTTTTTGTTTTCAATGTAACACATAGTGTTTATATGTTAGTTTTTCTCCTTTTTTGGGTGGGTGGTTTTCTCAGGAGATTTAAAAATATACTTTGGGCCACTTTCTTCCTTTTTTTAAAGAGCAGCACCCTCCCCCCCCCCGAGAAATTAAAAGGAACCAAGAAGTAACAAGTTTTATTTAACTATATACTGTGTTTCCCTGAAAATAAGACAAGGTCTTATATTAATTTTTGCTCCAAAAACCGCATTAGGGCTTATTTTCATGGGATATTTTATTTTGCAGTAATGTCATCTTCTAGTTGCTGTTCGATGCTGCACAATGGTGGAGGGTGGGGTTTCACTTCACTGGAGCTTATTTTTGGAGTAGGGCTTATATTATGAGCATCCTAGGGCTTATTTTCAGGTTAGGTCTTATTTTGGGGGAAACGGTATACATCAGTAAAGCCATTTGCAACATTGGCAATAAATAACAAACATGTCTCGTTGATCAAGCATGGGAAATGAGGCATCATAAAACTTTTTTTGGGGGGGATGGGGCTGCCCCTTCTGATCTGTCAAAAGATAAATAAATAAAGTCTTTACGTGGAGATCTTGGTGAAGCTAAGTATCACATTATGTATGTCTTGGAATGTTCATAAATATTCTAATTTCCAGGAAAATAAAAAGGTCAACATCCATCTTTACCCATAAGAAATGAGAGGTCAGTTTTTCTGCACTGTCTATGGATTTTCTGGTAGACAGATAGCTCAGTTAGTCCAAATAGTATGGTAAGAAGGCCATGACTCCCCCTTGAGAAGGTGCCTGTCTGTAAGGCCACGTCTCCTTTCTTGAACCAATTTGCAAAAATGGAATAAATGTACATATGGGTGTCTTGCCACATTGCATATAAAATTTCATGGACTCATTGCAGGATTTACAATACTACCCTCCCACCTTCCATGCAACCAAGATAAACTAGTTTTCTGCTATGTGAAGTCACTTCTCTCCTTTATACATTCCCATAAGAACCTGCTCTTATATGTCTGTCAAGGAGGCCCCTGGTAAATGTCTAGTCTATTTACAAGGTGAAATATTTGGACCATTCCCCAAAAATTTGAAATATCCATTCATGAATCAGCAGTGCTTTAAGGATACCCAGCAAGTTCTCATAAATAATAGTAAGAACAGCCCTTATAAAACTCAAAAAGTATGAGATCTGTGCCAAATCTTGATTGTTCTTCTTTGGAGGGACATTACTTTTAGCTGGTTTCCCCTGTTTTTATGCTGTAGAAAAATTCCCTTTGAATCTGGATTTGTTCTCTTCAAAATCTGGGCTAAGAATCTGCTACTTGCACAGAATCAGCATCCAAAAATCTGGTCAGATGCTGGCAGTGTCTTGGCAAGGTTAAGTAAAAGATAAGCTCCAGTTAGGGACAAGACTGATCCCAACTACAGTTGTGCACTCAGCCCCTGACCCAGTCTGGGCTCAAATGTGAGGAGGGAGGTTAGGGTTCAAGCCACCCTCTGCCCCTTTGAAACTACACCAACCTGATTCTTGCCCGTGTCCATTCTAGTGTGTGTTTCCAGATCTCCGTGGAGAAAAAAAATACCACATTCCTTTCAATAGAAAAATGGAAATACAGTGGTGCCTTCCAAGGCAGATGCCTCACAGGACAAAAAAAACTTGCAAGACAAATGTTTTTGGTAATGGGGTTGATGACTCGCAAGACGAATGTTCCTATGGCTGTGCTTCGCAGGATGAGTATTTTCCATTTTTTCTTCCTGCCTCATGTTTGCTGATTTTTAAATGTTTTTCTATGATGTTTAAAAAGTTACAATTTTTTGACTGAAATTTTTAAATCATCTGCACAATAAAACTTTTGTAAACCAAATTTGACTTTGTTCTGATTTTTTTTGCATAGGAATGCATTAGTGAGATTTCAATGTATTCCTATTGCAAAACGCGTTTCGCAAGATGAATTTTTCGCAAGACAACATTAAGTGCAGAATGAATTAAATTCATCTTGCGAGGCATCACTGTAGCTGTTCCTTGGGCTTGGTGAAGCTACACACCATTGTCAGAATTGTTTCTGGCAGAATTCTTTGCACGTCACCAGAACTGCATTTCCAAGCCACCGAAGAAACATAGAAGCAGGAGACAGCTATTATTACCTTGGCCAGTGATACCAGTTTCTTAACAAGGAAAGAGAAATTGAAGAGTGGAGGGAGAGGGGGAGAGGGATCCTAATATCCTAAAGTGAGGAGCTACATACAAGTTCCAAGCCGTGCTCAGCCCACTCTATGTACCTTAACAGAACTGTTGTTGTTGTTTAGTCATTTAGTCGTGTCCGACTGTTCGTGACCCCATGGACCAGAGCACACCAGGCCCTCCTGTTTTCCACTGCCTCCCGGAGTTGGGTCAAAGTCATGTTGGTCACTTCGATGACCCTGTCCAACCATCTCCTCCTCTGTTGTCCCCTTCTCCTCTTGCCTTCACACTTTCCCAACATCAGGGTCTTTTCCAGGGAGTCTTCTCTTCTCATGAGATGGCCAAAGTCTTGGAGCCTCAGCTTCAGGATCTGTCCTTCCAGTGAACAGTCAGGGTTGATTTCCTTAACAGAATACCTCTCCCCAAATTCTTTCTTCACAGGGAAGGTTCTGTAACTTTGATCTTGTAAAAATTACTCCTTTTTTAGACTGTAAAATCCAGAATTCCACCTCACGGCTTGTAGTGACTCAGGCAATGCTGCTTGAGGAATACTGGAAACTGTAGTGCCCGAAAGTAATGTTTCCAAGTTTTCTTTTAATACTCCAAGCCCGTCCTATGGTGGCAAATAGTTCCATCACAGATGGAAGGTCTCCAAGCATGAAGTAAACTCCATTAGCAGAATTTCTACATGTCAAGCATACCGCAGAAAGCTTCGGAAAAAAAAGGAGTGGACAATTTATGGAAGTTAAGGAAGTCAATGGCAACTTTTCATGATGGCTAAAAGTTTCTTCCATTGCCAGTTAGTGGCCCCGATATAACGTACCCCTCGCCTCCTTGTGGGCTTCCCAAAGGCACCTGATTGGTCATTGTCTAAAGAGAATGTTAGGTGCCTTGGAAGGTTCGCCAACATTCCAATCTCGGAGAGAATGAAACTGTCGACACGCAAAGCTGATGACTCATTTTGGTCGTTAGATCCAACATGATCCAATTTCTTAGGCCTTTTCTTATGTCCTCATCACTAATGAAGGAATATGGAGGAAAACTAGATGAGACACAGAAAAGCGGAGTTTGCATCCTGCACGGGGTCTGGGGTCATAGGAAGATCAAGCAGTGGGACGAGGTGGGAGAGGAGCAAGAAGAAATAGGCAATGAAAGTTTTCCTCCAAATTTACTGCATCTTGAGTCACAAACTCTTTGCCTGGCCTGTCAGATTTTCGATGCCAGTTTGGTTTACAAAGCTGAGCAAACACAATCTGATGCCAAAGGAATCCTCTGGATTCTACCAGTTTGTCACATCTGTGTCTACTGAAACCCACTGGTTCAGCAAAGAGTGGATGAACCGAGTAGCTTTTTAGTGAACTGTTAAACAGGGGAGGGGAAGGCGCTCAGACTGCTGCAGCATTTGGCCATGTAGAGATGGGGTTTGGACACTTAAAATGAAAAAGATAATGAATTTAGAAGTCTTAAGTGCACTCATATCTCATTATACTGAGTGGGGGGAACAGCTGAACTAACACAGCCCTTTTGCATCAAGGTTTGGCCACGAGTGTCACTGGTCCTGATCCTGATCCATGAAACCTGTGGCTTTTCCAGCTGGACGCAGGAAGGGAAGCCAAGGTAAAACATTGTGCCTTCGAAAGAAACTTGAAAGTGAAACCGCATGTTTTCCAATGGGCTTAAAAAGCCCATCTGTTGCAGGGCAAAAGGTCAGCAAAGAAGGAATCCTATTTACAGAGTTCTGGCAGAAGCTGCTCAAAACCTGAAGAAACCTCACTTAGAGAACATGTACCTTTCATTATAGAAAACACCGCTGGTGTTGATCAAAGCTGAAAGTCCCACCACTGTTCTCTGTTTCGGGGCCTTGGTGTGCAGATAAGTCCCAAACTGTCTTCTGAAATTTATTGGCTTAAGAGCTGACGGAAGAGCCCAGGCCTCCTCTAATTTATTTATTTGGTAAAGGAAATTTGGAAAGTTGGCCTCAGATGTTTTATAAAGCATCTGTGTCAGGTCACTGGTTCAGGAACTTTGAATACAATCTTATAAATCAAGAAGGGTATTTCTGCTAAGAGGTGGTAGCATAACAACTGGTATTTTCCAATGATTGGATCACAGCTGCTGCTGGGTGGGATAGAGAGAGAGAAGGAAACAGAAATGAAGGAGAAATTACACAGGGCTCATTGTACAGTGTGTGTGTTTTCCAGTGCTAGGACCTTAAAACCCCATGAGATTTCCCACTCTCCTGTTGTTTGGAAATCAGTTTTATTTTGTCTTGTGATTGGCCATCAGACGTTAAACACAGGCTTAGTCTACATTCTGATTTCTCAGACATGATGTTGAGATAGGATTGGGTAGTGGACATGCTGTTTATGTTGTTCTTCTATCAACATGTCAAGTACAGTGGTTGATTTGACTAGATGTTGTACCAACTGTTTTATCCTAATTAGTAATCTTACTATTAGGGAGTGCTCTTCTTTCATGTTAACTCTATTATACCAACGTTTAATGTCATCATGCCATGTCCACAGTATGTAAAGCTAAACTGTATACCTGTATATATATTTATGTCCGAGTCTAAATCAAATCATAGTGTACGAGAGGCTGCTAAACCAAGATCTCAAACCGTGATTGTAGCTGGTTTGCAAAACACAGTGAACATTCTATGACATCCTATCCCAGTTCAGCCAATCAGGATCAGAGGTTTCACTGCTGGAAGCAAAATGCAACACATATTAGTAGGCAGAATTTTTATTGCATTTCATGTTTCCATTATCTCTGCCCCTGCACAATACAAGGTTTATCAGGTGATATTTAGAACATTTGAAAAATATGTATGAAAAATGTATGGGTAAAAGATTATAGGTTGGGTTCAGTTCATGCTTCTTATTTATTCACTTCAGCAATGGACAAAGATCTCATTCTGGGTCTAGGCTTTTATTTCTATTTCGGCGACTACTGAATCATGTCTTAAAAGCTTCAGAAGGAGAGGAGGAAGGAGAAGCAATACAGAGAAATAAAGATTGTGGATATGAACTTTGATTTATATCAAATGATGGACTCAAACAAAATGCTTCCTTACATTTTTTCAGCTCCTTACATCTGGTTTCTTGACCAGCTTGCTAAATGATGGGATGGAAATGTTGTTGATTTATTTTATTTTATTTTATTTTACTTTATTGGCGGTGAAAAAGACTCAGTGCACAGATGTGATCTTATCTAAAGTTTCCATTTCTATCCCAAGCAAAATCTCTTGTAAGCCAGGTTTGATCCGCTTGCACCTGATTCAAATTCAAACCATTCTTGGAATACTGTGGGGTTTTTTAAAAAAAATCATAACTCTTTCAGATTGATTTAGATGGGCCCTTGAGAGGCCAGAAACAAGACTTGTCTCCTTTAGGAAGAAAGAAAAAATAGAATGAATATAGTAGTGTGTAGTGGCATGTTATAGCTATTGTTAATAAGCTACCAAATGTGGGGGAGAGAAATAATTATATACATATGTTGGGTCATAGGGAGAGTTTAGAAAAGCTACTGCTTGGACTACAACTCCCATGCTGCCTAGAGGTTCTGAGACCTGTGTAACAGAAAATAATTTCCCTAAGCTCTGGTTATAGGTAAAAAGAAAAGGAAAGCTGTCAGGATGCTAGCTCTTAGGAAAAATGTTTGCTTTATTCTTGAGAAAATGCTTTATTTTAAAGGAGACACCCATGCATTTTGGGGCCAAACTGAAAAATTAACATTTCCCATTTAGGATGACCGTTTCCTCCTTCTTTCCTCCTTTTGCCTAGGATTGTCAGGTCTCAGGGTAGCAGCTGATGTTTCAGGGAAGGGTTATGTCTCTCCAGGTCTTCAGCTGAGAAGACAAATTATTGGGGACGTTATACTGGCTGAAAGGATGGCTTGGTTTTTTAAAATCAAAATCTCTGCCAATTCTCAGCTGGTGCCAGGGCTCTGTGGCTCAGGGACAGAGTTTCTCCAAATGATATGGTGGGCTCCCTGTCCCCTGGATATATGTATACATTTGTTGAGCTGGGTGACATTGGGCTCATAGTGGCTATGGAAGCAAGAGATGGAGTAGAACTTCAGCCTCAAAACTCATGACTATTTTGGTCTCACACATCCCAGCAGGAGCAGCACAATGGCTTGGAAAAAGCTCCCCTTCCCAAATCGTGCCTGCCCTGCCTCTGTGACATCACAGGGTCCAGCCCCCTAGTCTTGGGTGTTGGCTCTGAAATCTCAAAGGATGGGTCCTGCTTGGGAGCCAACCCCAATCCAGTATGGGCCTCAGAAATATTGGAGAAGAAGAGAAGGCACAACCCTTCTCCAAAAATCATTTTTACACTGAAATGTCTTTAAGTATCTATCTATCTATCTATCTATCTATCTATCTATCTATCTATCTATCTATCTATCTATCTATCTATCTATCTATCTATCTATCTATCTATCTATCTATCTATCTATCTATCTATCTATCTATCTATCTATATCTATACCTATATATAGATATACAGTGGTGCCTCGCATAATGAATACACCGTTTAACGACGAATCCGCATAGCGATCTATTTTAGATAGGGAAAACATCGCATTGTGATGTTTTTAGAACAGCTGATCGGCAGTTCCAAAATGGCCACCGGATAACCAAAATGGCCGCCACAAGCATTTTTGCACGCTGCCCTCGCTTACCAAGGCAGCAAAAAATGGCAGCGCGATGGAGGATCTTCACTCAACTGTGAGGTTTTGCCCCATAGGAACGCATTAAACGGAGTTTTCCTATCCGTATAGCAATGTTTCCTGATAGCAACGATTAGATAGATAGATAGATAGATAGATAGATAGATAGATAGATAGATAGATAGATAGATAGATAGATAGATAGATAGATAGATAGATAGATAGATAGATAGATAGATAGATAGATAGATAAGCCCCTCTAAACATGGTCTGGAGCTTTGTATGGAGCAGAAGCTAGATGTGGGCACTGTAGAACAAATGATAACAGATGATAGTTTTGTATCCTCTCCTTTGACTTCTCTGCTAAAACAGACTCAATTCCAAAGGTGCTTTTCCAAAATAAGAGCAATTATAGTAATACTGCTGGAATTGGGTCTTTCTATTGATGGTATTTACACACCATGCTCTTCATTCACTGTTGTCTCTTCCTTTTTTTATCGAAGAATGCAAGGTGGCTTTGGAAAATGACAGAACGCTGAAAAATGCCAAGAAAATAAAAATAAACCTAACAATATGACAGTTGATGGCAAGTCTTATGAACTTCAGTGGCCTTTTTTCAAATCATCACCCCACCACAATCCATAGTATGGTACAAAGCTGTGAATGCTTTCCACCCTAGCTGCACACAACTCCATTTATCTCTTCCAAGGAGTTCTCCAGTTACTACGTCGAGTAGGTATTATTACACAGCAGCTGAGTTTTTGATAGCCCGACATCTCAGCAATTCAAATTCTGGGTGGCCATGTGGATTTTCATATTTCCATCTGCATTCTGCCAGCCCAGAGGAAACAAAGGCCACCAATTGCTCTGGGAGTTTCCCTTTCAGGAAAATTCTGCTTGTTGGAATGGTATAGGATTCAGTATCTTATATCTTTATGAGCAGACAGGCCTTGAAAGTTGATTACATTTTCAGAGAAAACATTTTCAGAGAGGTAGATGGGTTAGTCTGCTTTCAGAAAAAAAATACATGGATTAGGACACCAATTTCTGTCAATGTGAGTTCAAATCAGTAGCTCTACAGCTGGAACAGCCCGGGTATATCTCGATGCTTTTTCATTTCATTTCATTTATTTATTTTTAAACCCTTACTGAATTACCTTCCTGTATCCTTATAACTGAAGTATGGCCTTGTTCAAGGACAACAGTAGGTTGTGTGAACCAAGTTTCCACTCTGATAAGGTCACTCTGCAGAGAAATATGAGCTGTTTAACCTTTGCTCTTTCTTCCATTCCCAGTTTGGGGACTGTTCGCTATATGTGGTTTATAATGACGTCAGGAGAACATCTGGGCCCTTAATGGCTTTTCCCACTGAATAAAAGCAAATCAGTGTCTCCAACCCAGCCTCCACCACTTAAAAAAAAATCCACATTTATCTGCCAGATAATGTTTGAAAATGATTTAGCATGTTTTCCCTCCAAATAACTCCTTCGTAAGCCTTATCATGCTTGTAAGAGAAAATGGCAAGCACCACTATTTAGAGTGAAGCTCCTCTTTTGCTTTCAAAATCTGTTCTCCTGTTACTGTGAGGAAAAAAAGATCATTTGGTGGTGGAGCGTTTGAACCGGATGTTGATTAAGATGGTGGGACTCTATTATTGCAATTGGATGCCACTTCAGATGCTATGATTCAATCTTACAGAATCCTGGGATCTGGGATTTAAGTGCCTTGATGAACTTAGAACTCTCTGATGAAATGCATTGCACCCTTCTAGCAGGGACGTGATGGCGCTGCAGGTTAAACCGCAGAAGGCTCTGTGCAGCAGAGTCAGAAGACCAGCAGTTGTAAGATCGAATCCATGCAATGGAGCGAGCTCCCGTCACTTGTCCCAGCTCCTGCCAACCTTGCCATTCGAAAGCATGCAAATGCAAGTAGATAAATAGGTACCACCTCGGTGGGAAGGTAATGGCGTTCTGGCACTGGCCACGTGACCATAGAAACTGTCTTCGGACAAATGCTGGCTCTATGGCTTGGAAATGGGAATGAGCACCGCGCCCTAGAGTCCGACACAACTGGACTAAATGTCAAGGGAAACCTTTACCTTACCTTCTAGCAGAGAATGATAACTGCCTTCACTCATTGCTGCTGGTGACAGAATCAAGTTTCCAAAGAACTGAGCACCAACAGGAGTCTTAAATCATTACTAGGTATGAAATGCAACCCAATATGACTATCCCTATATTAGAGCCTCATGCCATTTAGTCTCTGTATTCTGGCTCTTTTGTCTGACAAAGTGGACCATGTTCCACAAAAGCTTACGTTATTGTATAGCAGTTAGTCTTTAAGATGCCACAATGCCTTTTTAAATTTTGCCTTTTTTTTTCCTTGTTGGAATGCTTGCACAGACTAACCAGGTTACAACTTTGAAAATGACCTCACCACTAGTTTGTCAGAACCCCTAAGATGAATGAACTTTTCACTCTGTACATGTACAGACATCATGATCTCCTACTAGAAAATACACAAGTTGGTAGAACTTACATCCCGTGTTCTGTCCTCCTCTTTTCACTCTATTTTGTATTTGGCCTGTATGGAGACGAGCAGGGGGAAAGATGTTATTCCTTATACAAAGGCAGAATTGTCCAGAATTTTCACCCAAAGGCAGGGAGTGGCTGTAGCATGGCTTGTCTTAATATCTCCTCATCATCTTTTGATTTCTTTTGGAAGAGTGTCTTTTTGGTTGAATAGTATGTAATCTAAGCTGCAGGGATCCTTCTTTTGTCTGCAGCTGTAAATCACAAGGTCTTAGATTTGCGCTTCATTATATGTTGCAGAATGAAATACCTTCTCTCTTTCCCACCTCCCCCTGGAGAACAAAGTAAGATTGGAAAACATACCACACAGTTAATTTGTCAAAAGGACATTTGCAGAATTAAAAGAATGATTTTTCCTGCAGCTACTTGGAGCATTTTCTACACCCCACATTCAACTGATCCGGTCTTGAAATATTATTTTAGCATTTGAAACTCTTGAGTTAAGGCCAAGTCAAAACACTCATTGTACTATGCTAAGCCAATGAGTCCCTGTTTTACCATTTACTCCTTAATGATATTACTTCATGCTGCTTAATTGCTTGGCTCAGATTCTTTTGCCTCCCCTCATCCAAAAATAAGATTTTTTAACTTGTGTAACTTTAAACATAAAGTTTGACCAGGATATTGTAGGGTTGGCTGCCTACTCTGTGTTATTAATGAAACGCATTCCTTTTTCGAAATACAGATGAAATACAGACATATGTTCAGGGGTTAATGATTTTTGAAATGGTTCAGAAGGAACAGACTGTTTCTTCCTAACATACAAAACTTGCCCCTAGGAGAAAACCATTTGTTCCTCTTCAGAGTAGCTCAGCCCTGTTGGGACACCAGGCTTAAGAAAACCTATAGTAGGCATCCTTCAGTCTCAAGAGACTATGGTAATGTGCTCTGTATGGAGGTCTTGGAACAGTGTCTTGTGTGGCTGAGAAAGCCAATTCGAGAGTGACAATCCCTTCCACACTGAAGACAAAGACAATCTGTCCCTGTCCAGCTCCCTGGTTTTGCTTGTTTCAGGACTGCCTCTTTGCCTCGGCCTGCTGGACAAGGGTCTCTTCAAATTGGGAGAGGCCATGATGCACCGCCTGCCTTCAGCTCAGATGTCAAGGTTTCCCAAGAAAACTTATAGCTGACATGTAATCAGGATTCTGCTCATTCTGCCTATGGGTAGTATGAAAGAGGCATTCAGGACAACCTGGGAAAGGAAATGACTTCGTGTTGTCAATGAACGCCCATCTTACCACCTCAAATTTTTATTTTGCAGGACACATAGGAAGGCAGAAAAAAGCTCATCTCAAATCAGTGGGTAGAATTCATAGATTCCAGAAATCTGGAGCCCTTGCTGTCCAAGTCGAGATACTATTTTCCTTTTTTGTCTGCTGAAACCCGTGAATTTGAATGGTCAAATATAGATGGGCACAAGCTGAACCATGAACCAGGAAAAAATAAACAAACAAACAAAAAACTCAAACTGGGCTAGTTTGTAGTTTGGTTGAGTTTGTGGAACATGTTTTGCCAAAATGAAATGAAATGCTGGACTTCCCCACCCCCTTGGCACTTTGTTTTGCTTCAGCAAAATGGGGTGACAACCCAACCTTGAAACCTAGGAGTTGTATATAGGTATGATGACCCTGATGTTGGGAAAGTGTGTGGGCAAGAGGAGAAGGGGACAGCAGAGAACGAGATGGCTGGGCAGCATCATCGAAGCTACCAACATTAATTTGACCCAACTCCGTGAGGCAGTGGAAGACAGGAAGGCTTGATGTGCTCTGGTCCATGGGGTCACAAAGAATCAGACACGACTTAATGACTAAACAACAATGATGACTACTAAACTTCAACAGAGGTCTCCATTGATTTGTCTGAACCTCTTTTAGACCTGCCTGACTAGGTCACTGTCACAAAGTCTTATGACAGTAGATTATTTTATGGATATGTTTCATGTTCAGAAATTATTAGAAATCCAAGACAAAATAGAGGAATTTGTAGTTTCTGAACCAATGTGAAGCCTGAAATGGCTCTTGAATTGAGCTGAGGCTCTCTGAAGCATCAAATATTTTGTAAAAGCTGATTTTAAAAAACCCTCATTCACTGAGAAAATGAAAGGGATGCTGTAATGGAAGAACCAGGAAACCCAAAGGAGAAGGAGATTGATAGTTGAAGCACAATCAAAAAGTTCAAGCTCTCCTGAAAACCCAATCACTGAGATTCTTGGAGGAAATTACCTATTCCAGTGATAGGTGGTCATTTTGCAAAAGAGGCATTATAGAGGAATTAGAGAAAGATGTTATTTGCATTGCTTTACATTTCAGGCAGTAGGATTAAAGGTACATTGGATAATTTTTTCTTCTTTCATTTTTGACTGCTGCAGATCTCAATCCAATTGAAGTTTGTGTACGATTTGTGCCAACATGCAGGATCTGAGTGGGCAGCATTAGGAATAGAATTTAAACTATGACTCCCATTCTTTACACATGTTTAATGTCTGCTGCTGGCTTTCATTTTTACACTTTTTACCTATTTTCCTTTCCTTTCCTTTTCTTGTGTTTGCTAGTGTTCCGTACAGGGTAGGTGACAAACATAACACACAAGCTAACTATCAGGTACTCTACCCACTGGTGCAATGAGACTACTAACTATTCCTTCACATGTAACTAACATTGTTGTTGGGTTAACTGAGTAAATTCTATAGTTTTGGCTATACGTTGAGGTATCTTATCATGTCAAGACAGGCAAAATCCATGAGAATAAGGGATATATTATTGGATGTATTCTTTACCACCTTGTACCCACTATAAAAACTCATTTCCTCTCCAGGGCACAGAGCAAAAATATATGCAGGGATAACTTTCCATTTGTTTAGAGAAGAGAGGAATGTGCGATTAAAGTGGATGCAATGGCATGCCTTCCTGGATAATGCCAAGAAAGGCACCTCAAATTGTTGGTTTTGTCAAAATGAATGCCGTCCAAGGCAAGCATTTTAGATTTTGGTTGAAGGTGGGTCTTGAACTATGCATACAAAAAATTGGGGGGAAGAGAGGTAACTCTGTCAGGAGGTGTCTGTCAATTTCCCCCCTCTTTGGAACAAATAAATAAACCAAAAACTTTGGCCCGAGAAAAGGGAGGGTTTGCATTTATGTTCTTTCTTCCTCTCCTGAGTAATATGTAACGAGCAACTCTCACTGTTATCTCAGCCAGTCATCTTCTCTGTAGGAAGAATGGATTTAATTATATCACAGTTTCCAGTTTTATTGATGCTCGGACAATGTAAGCATTAAAGTGAAATACTATGCCAAGGACTTGAGAGGCCACTGAAATGTTTCCTGTTATTGTGTTGTAATGGAGAATGAAGTTACACAGGACTCCATCCTTAATGACTCCAACAGAGAAAATGTCGAACGTGCTCCAAAACCTACAGTTTTACACAGCTATCTTGAATGCTGGGCTTGCTCTTGGAGTTCAGAGGTATCAATGTTTATCATGGCACAATGCAAAAAAAGATTAGGGCACGGCTCGGTGAGGCACCCTGCCCAGACCTTCAGGAGTGCCCTTTGCTCTGCTCTGTGTCAGGTTTTATGGAAAAAGAGGCTTTAACCTGTTCCTCCTCCTCCCCAATTATTCTGTAGCTGAGGCAGCAGACGGTTGACTCTCTGAAGTTCGCCAGCGAAAGGAAGGGATGTAACTCTACAGTAGAGTAAGGTGTTTAGCAATTCAGAAAGTCCCAGCTGCAGGACTCTGGCAGAACTAGGAAAAAAATCCTATTCGATGCCGTGAAGAGGCACTGCCAAACAGCATAAGGCAAGGCAGGTAGCTTTGGCTGTCTGGGAGACAAATCTGACCATTTCTCCAGGACTCACCATGCCACCAACAACCCTCTTCTGATAAAATGGTAAGTGACCAGAAGCCCGCATCCACTTACAATCCTCCCCCCCCCCCCAAAGTCAGAACTGGCAGTTTTGGTGTCTGGGAGACATACGAGGAAGTACACCCAGCACTCCCTCGCACTTCCATCTCTTCTGCTGCCATGCTCAACTTTGCCCAATGCCATCTCCACCCAGCACAAGGTCTAGCCAGGAAGCATCCCTGATGGGCAGACAAGAAAGCAGGTGCCCTCATTCTTGAGCCACTGGATGTGGTCCACACTGGAAGCATGACCCTGGGGTTTGAGGGATGGAGACACAAATCTAGGGTAGGAGGCTTTTAAGTGTGAGATGATCTATACCAAAAAAATAAATAAGGTGAGGAATTTTTGTGTCTTCCAAATTCTAGCACCCCGGTTAAAAACCCAAAGCTTGGAAGCAATGAGTTATAAGTAATGTAGTTGTCTACATCTAGTTACTTTTTGGGGAAATGAGGAGTTAAAAGTTACATTTCAAAAAGAAAAGGAACAGGAAGAAAGCTATAGAAAATATAAGAGCAATGTTTTCTAATTACTCTCAAAAGTTCCATTGGAAAGGCATTTTAGCAGTGTTTTGATCAGGAATTGTTCAAGGTTTAGGTCATAGAATAGAATAAAATTTTATTACGGTCTAAGACCAGCCACAAATAAAACATCAAAATATATAAATATACAAAGATTTACAAGAATATTGGGATAAAATGCAAATACATGGTTCTGAGAACAACAGCAGCATCAAAACATCTCCCCTAAAGCAACTCCAGAATTTCTGGTAAACCATGTTCTAACTACAGAGGCTCATCCACTTTTAGGGTCCTTTAGGTCATTATCTCAGCAATCATCCTTTTTTAAAAAATCAAAAAGAAATATAAAAGCCGCGAGCAGTGTAACTAATTACAAGAGGTGATTTGTCAACATTATAGTGAGTAATAACAATGATTTACTTTTCAAACACTACAAAAAGTAAGAATTAATTAATGTTAGTTACAAGTTTTGTTCTTTTGTTTTCCCCTGCACTTTATCCCTGACAGGAAAAAAGTCAATGAGAAAGAAGGTGAAGCAACAGAAAGGGGACTCCAGTCACTGCTACTGATCAGAAAATTCTGAGAATCCAGATAAATTATAATGTCTCCCGTCTGAACAAGAACATCAGCAGGGAAGCTTGAACTGGCTCCTAGCCATTAGCCAGAAAAGCAACATCTACAAGGAACATTCAGTTGCCAATGTGGCATAGCGCTTATTCATGAAACTCACTGGGTTGCCTTGTGCCACTCCCTGGGTCTCAACCTGATGGCAGGAGGCTTCTGTGAGGATAAAGCAGGAAACCTGTATACAGTACCTTCAACTCAGCACAGAAAGGCTGGGGTATAAACAAAGCCAAATGAATGTAATAAACGTGCACTTCCATCCTGCCATCCTATCACAGATAAAAAGCAACACACACTTGTAACAGGACAACTCAGTCAAGAGATTCTCACTTTGCCTAGATATTCAGAAAAGGCTTAAGCTGAATGTATGGGGGGGGGCAGCGGTTGGCTGCCCTCCACCTCTATCATCACTCTCTACCTGTGAACAGATTGTAAATGACAACATCTGCCATTTGTGGAGGCTCTCCACGCAAATAAGGAGCCTGAAAAATCAGGGTTCCTGAGGGCATGTGGCAGATCTGTGGCCTTTTCAGACTCTCCTTCTCCATCCACTGAGTATGCCCATGGATGGGAGAAGAGGATGGCTTTCTCTACCTCCTCAGATACTCAGATTAACTCTTTCCTGGAGGCCTGACAACTCTTGACAGACAAAGGTTGATGTCTACACAGGGAACGTGAGGCTAAACATTTTCTGGCCCGTCCTTTTGACTTAGGGTGCAGTTCCAATGGCGCTAAAAACCACAGTTAAATAGATGTAAGCATCATTTAAATGGATTTATAAAATCTCGTTTATACACCGCTTAGGTGAAATCGATTTATTTGGGTTGCAATGGGAGATTTCTTTCCTTCAACATGCTGGCAAGGGCTTTTTAAAACACCTCACTTCTAAACTGATTTAATTCATTTTGGTTTGGGGGCCGTGGACGGTACTGTCGATTTATTTTGTGCTCTTGTTGAATGTCAGTGGAATCGGCATCACCGTTTTTCCTCTCCTGTTTTTAAAAATATTTTTAATAGAAATATTTAGTGCACCGCTAACTTTTTTTGTCAGATGAATGCAGCCATCGCTGTATCGCCGTATCACCTAAAAATAAGTCAAACGGCTTATGAAAAGGGTGCTCCTAAAAGAGAAAGGAAATGAGTCGATTTCACCAATATAGCTGCCGAAACCGGTTTTAATTGCCAGAAATAAATTGCACTGATTTCAGTCAAAGTGAATGTGTCTACTGATTTAGATGCCACATGACGTGATATTAAAAAGTTGGAATAGGATTCAGTTCAGTTGTCTGTGGGACCAATCCCTCTGGCAGGACAGAGAGCAGCTACCTTCACGTTACTCCGGTCCTCCCGAGGACCCAGAAGTAGGACTGTTGCTTTAAATAATGCCAACCCCAAGGTCTACAACCGAAACCTGCGCTTGAAGGCTGCACACAAGGAGCCAATCTTTCGCATGAGGGGAGCAAGCGAAGTGAGCGAGAGAGTGAGCCAGGCGTTACACAGTAGTCCCTGTGTTTGCACTGGCTAAACCCTTTTTATCTCACATTCATAAACACAGGCTCTCAATGTGATATAAAACACATTTAGCTGTCACTGAAAGTTGGTGATTTATGAAACAGGGTTGTCCCTAAGAGGGTAACAAGGCTTGGTGCTTATTTTGGCAGGTGCACTAATTCAAACGGTGGAGCCGCTCCGAGAGCCATGAACATTAATGACAAAAGGTTAATGATTTTTTTCTCCCCTCCTTTTTTTTTCCCCTTCGAAATATTTATTCGGTTTATGCATGCGAGCCTCATACGTGACCCCGGCGGCAGCCAAGCAAATGTCTTTTTTTTTTCTTTTTGCTTTGAATTTTGGCAAAGGCACCTTTTGAAGAAAATATTATTTTAGTTTCAGGCATGGCTTAGAGAGTCTTTAGCATCCCTGGCCTAATGAAGGGATGAATCCGTGGAGGTTTGCCTTTCCAGTACGCGCACTTTTGAAAGACAGATAAATCAGCCGAAGCTCCCCTAGGGCTACATCTGTGATACAAATATAAACTGGTTTTTTCAAACTGGTTCCACTTGCCAGATCTCCCCTCCTGCTGTCACCTTGAAGGAGAACCACATTGAGCCATTGATGTTCAAGTATTCCCCAGGTCATTGCCTCTGCCTTCAGTGGGTTCACCACTAACGCATCAACAAAACACACCTCTGGAGCAGTTTTTGACAGAACATGGTGGAGGGGATGTGTTCTGCTGACAGGAGCTCTTCCATCAGATGTACATCCCCCCCTTGGATTCAAATCCTTTTACATCTAGACCAGTGGCTCTCATCCTTACGTTCCACCAATCACAAGGGATGTGCATTGATTGACTGATGGCTTGTAGCATTCAGTTGTACGTGTGAGCAAAGGAAACTATTTCATTTATTTTTGGTACGGGGGGGGCATCAAGTGCTCCTCCCACAAAACAATAAGGACTGACTGGGTCGCTCAGTGAGTTGGGTATGGTTGGGCGTTTGATTTCCCCCCTACTGTGCTTTCTGGAAGAAAAGCCAGCCTGTGTAGCCTTGGGCAAGCTGCACAGTAGTCCCAGGGTGCCCCCTAGAGGAAGGGAAGGGCAAACCACTTCTGAGTATTCTCTGCCTGGAAAATCCTGAGGTTTGCCATACATTGGAATTGACTTGACAGCACACAGTTATTATTATTCACTTCATTTTAGGGCCATGGAACTCTCACAATCACGAATTAATTTTCAAAAGTAATCTTTGGAGCTCCTGTTATCTTTTGCACCAACAAATGAAAGATGTTTCTTCTATTCCACTTTTATCAGGGCCTGGTAAATAGATGGTTCTAGAGTCTCATCTCCATGGGAGGATTTTAAAAAAGAGGACCTTTCCCTCCCACACACATGATGCAGCAACCGAACTAACATTTACAGAATCTTGGCCAGCGGACATAAATAGGTCATTCTTAATGCACTCCCAGGCAGCAGAAGAGTCCCCATTATGAACTGGATGGGAGCCAGGATAACATCTGTCAAATTAATCATTAGAGATGAAGAGCCGTCAAAAGTTCTGCGGCAACCATCTTCTTGTTAACCTCTGGCAGGGAAAAGAAGGTTTGGAGACAGACTGATAATGTGTGATTTTTCCCCAGCAAGTCTGGGCTGAAGAACAGCTTAGCATTATAGTCTCAAAGGCCAGATTCTGCTTCTCTGCTCTGGCCTAGATTTGGCAGAACGGTGCATTAACTGGGGGAGCCCATAGGCTCTGTCACACCTCTCTGATTCATGGGCTGGCCAAGCCTACATATGGACTGACAGATAAAAGGTCTGTCTGAAATTCGGGCAAGCTGCTTAACCAGGCTACAGGGTGGAGGTAGGGAGTGCCAGCACGCATTGAAACTGTACATGGACCTGTCCATCATATTTGTAAGTGCCATTGGGTGGGAGGTGTAAAGCACCATACACACCGGAATAAGATAAAAAAAAAAATAAACCATTATTTCATTCAAAACTTTCAGTTGGCATGTCCATATTGTTTGAAAAATAAGAACAATGGTTTCCAAATAACCAAAAACCAAGGATTTTCCAGTAGAAAACAATTTGTTCCTATTCTATACCAAACACAACCTGCCATCTTCTCTACCTTCATTGTCTTTATAGAAAACAACATTGTACTGAGTCATACTTTTGATCTATCTAGAGCAGTGGTTCCCAGCCTTGGGTCCAGAGATGTTCTTGGACTACAGCTCCCAGAAATCCTGGACAGAAAAGCTGGTAGTGAAGGCTGCTGGGAATTTTAGTCCAAGAGCATCTGGGAACCCAAGGTTGGGAACCCAAGGTTTTGATCTAGAACAATATTGTCTATTCAGACTTGCAATGGATCTCCAGAAGTTTAGGCAGGATTCTTTGTCAGATCTATCTAGATAATTTATTTTATTTTATTTTATTTTATTTATGCCCCGCCCATCTAGACCAAAGTCTACTCTGGGCAGCTAACAACAGTACAAATAATGACAATATAAAATAAAACAACAACAACAATACAACAAGAGAGGGCAATGAAGTAAGTTAGGTATTGACATGAGAAAATCCCTTATTATTCTGAGATGATTGCCTACCCAAGTCAGAAAACAGGCCTGACCCTGTTTAGCTTCCACCTTTATTGATATAGTCTGAAAAAAAATTAATGGAGACAAATAGGACACCAGGAAAGGCAATGCACAGAAACCTTTTTCAAATCACTTTAATTTACCTGGACACTGCACAAGACCTGAAAGTTGTCATTCTGAAGAAAAATAACTACAGAACAAGAATCCAGAGAGAGAGAGAGAGAGAGAGAGAGAGAGAGAGAGAGGTGAGACAAAATATATACATATGTTTAAAACGTGCTCATCCTGTTTTCCAGCCGTAGAGCCAGCACTTGTCCAAAGACCGTTTCTGTTATCATGTGGCCAGAGTGACTAGGGAACACCGTTTTACCTTCCCACTGAGGTGGTACCTATTTATCTACTCACATTTACATGCTTTCAAACGGTTAAGCTGGCAGGAGCTGGGACAAAGCGATGGGAGCTCACTCCGTCAATGAATCCTAGCTCCATCCTTGGGTCCCCAGATGTTCTTGGGCTAAAACTCCCAGAAGCTTTCACCACTAGCTGTGCTGGCCAGGATTTCTGGTGCCATGTAGCAAAGCACCCAAACAGGGATTCAGTATCATCTGCTGAAATATCCGCTGAGGAAATAGGCAAGTCCTTGGACAGCTTGCATTGTGTTGCAAGTATTACAGTAGGAACATACTTCACAAATAACCCCCCAGAGTGTCCCAGTAAAGCCCTTGGACTCCTCCAAAAGAGAATATACGACTGTTGAAAGCACTTTTTCAGTCCCATCACAGGTCCAGTCTTTCTCCTTCTCATCTGAGTTGTGCCAGGGTTAAGGGGCTTGTTCCAGATTTATGAGGTGAGTGACAGAAGTTTGGCTCCAGCTCAGAAGAATTTATATCCTCCACATTCTGCAGATACTGCAGAGTGGGGTTGTAGACATTGTGCATTTGTATAATTCTTCGGGTGATAATCAGAGAAATGGAACCAGAGTCTGTCTCTTTGAACCATACCCCTCCGTCTTCCTGACCTAGACAGATTCAGGCAGGGAAGGGATTGTCTCTGACTCTGAACAGGGGCAGGACATGAGGAGGCTTTGCCTGCTGATGCACATGGTATGTCGTGATGCTGTATAGGGTGAGAAAGAAAGGGCTACCTGGGCCCAATCCACTCTCACCAGTTATGCCTCATCTAGAGCACTGTGTCCAGTTCCACACTTTAAGAAGGATGCTGACAAACTGCAGCAAGTTCAGAGGAAGGCAACCAGGATGATCAGGGGACTGGAAAACTAGCCCCATGAAGAAAGACTGAAAGAACTGGGCATGTTTAGCCTTGAGAAAGGAAGACTGAGGGGAGAAAGGATCACACTTTTTAAACTCTTGAAAGGTGGATGTACAGAGGAGGGGCAGGATCTGTCCGTGATCATCCCAGAGTGCAGGACACATGCTAATGGGCTCAAGCTACAGGACTCAGAAGTACCTTATCATTCCCTTCTTCTGGGGCTGCCTTGGGACTGTGCAGCTTGCCCAAGGCCACACAGGCTGGCTCTACTCACAGGAGGCACAGTGGGGAATCGAATTCCCAACCTCTGGCTCTGCAGTCCGATGTCTAACCCACTGAGCATAATTTGACTCTAAGAGATGGATTTTTCCCAAGCTACTCAACCATGCTTACAAAGCAAGGCTGGTCCTTTCCACTAACCCGGGTGAGGGGGCACACCATGCCCACAGTGCCCTGTCTTAGGAAAGGCCCCTCCAAACAAGACATTTGGGTTCAAACAAGTGATGGAGAGAAGGGGAGGAGCGGGGAAGGGAATGATGTGTATGATGATGTGTTGCTCTTGCTCCAGGATGTTTTGTGCCACCCGTGTTAGCAGGGTGAGGCACAACCATCAGCAAAGGAGAACCTGTAATAACTTGGGGAGCGCAGTTGAGCTAAGGGGGAAACCAAGAAATCCAAACAAGAACATCAGTTGATACAAGCGGGGAGAAGAGTGAGGACTTCTCAGGTAAGCCATCAAAAACAAACCTGCTGACATTTTGCAAAAACAATGCTACAGGCATGCTTGAAATGCCCCATTTTCTTAATGCCAAG
The DNA here is from genome assembly GCF_051106095.1 of Pogona vitticeps. Classification (NCBI taxonomy): domain Eukaryota; kingdom Metazoa; phylum Chordata; class Lepidosauria; order Squamata; family Agamidae; genus Pogona; species Pogona vitticeps. The sequence continues at coordinate 8,610,368 of NC_135792.1, read as the reverse complement.
AATCACTGGCCTTTGGCAAGTGAAAGCCACAGTCTAATTGTATAAGGATTTCAGATCGTAGTTTGAAGCTAAACCAAACACCGGAGGTGTAAGCAATTTTATAAAAGTGGACACCTCCCTTTCAACATAAGACAATTTGAAATCCCACCTTCTTTATTTCCATGCAAGATATGAACACTCTTGTTCTCCACAGTAACAAAAGCCCTATCCAGGTGCTTGTAAGTGTAGAGATTACTCACAGATAGAGGGATGTGTCCTAGCCCTAAACATTTTCATCACCCCACCTTGATGCATTTGAAGAAAAACAAACTCATCTATGGAGGCTCTCCATGAAAGTAGGGGAAAGGAGAGTCTCAACATGCATGGAGAGTAGTCACAGGTAGCAAAATCATCTACCTTCAATGTGTAGGACGACAGAACTGGTTAAACTGGGGCAAAATGCTCCCTCCTATGCATAAGTGTTTTTCAGATTATCTAATGGCTGAATAGGGCTTATGTCTGAATTGACATCATGGCTGATATCTGGTAGTAAACTGCAACTAGAGTAGGCCCACTGAAGCAAAGGGACTTATGGAAGAGTTGATTCACCAAATCCCCACAGATTCAGTGATATAGTTGTGACTTTTTTTCAACCAATGTGGTATTGTTGCTTAGGTGTCGTGATGACGACAATTGTTATTTCTTTATATGCCTTCTTTCTTGCCTTTGGAAACTCATTTATTTATTTATTTATTTATTTATTTATTTATTTATTTATTTATTTATTTATTTATTTATTTATTTATTTATTTATTTATTTTATTAGATTTCTACCCCACCCATGTAGGCCAAAGGTCTACTCATAGCAATTGTCATGGTGATGCCGACAATGATGGTGATGATGGCAGTTGTGATGATCGTCTGAGTCGCAGGTTGATAGTTTTTCTGCTCTTCACAGCCGTACTGTTCCTCACGGATATTTTTTGCAATGCAGTAAGTGAGGGGCAAATTTTCTTTGGTCCAGGATCAGTGTCAAAAAAGAATTTCACGGGGGCCGACATTCTTGACAAAAGCATCAGTCTCGCACCTCCTCAGTATCTTTCTTAAGACAAAGCTCCCCTTAACTTAGGGCCTGTGGCATTTGTAAGGTGTGCAAACAGTTTGGAGAAATAGAATACAAAAACTTTTCACAACAGTACCTCAACTCAACGAGAAAAACGGCGCCTCTAAATGCATTCCTTGGGGGAAATGAGTCCAGTCTGCAAAGACGTGTACTATGGAAAATACAAGCTAAAAATGCAGACGGATTTCCATGCACAAAATGAAAAGAGAGGGTCACAAACTGATATAAGCAAGGAATTAGAAGGGAGAAGATTGCAGAGGTTTATTGCAAAAATGCAACAAAACTAAGGGGAAAGTTTTTCCACATCCTTGAGATCAGAAATTTAGGGGAACACAATTTATACTTCCTGGATCCATACAGAGTTCAGAATAGATGGGGTCTTTATTTGAATTCTCTATCGACAAATGGGAGAGGGGTCCAGGAGGCTGTGTGGGTGCAAAGCCCCGAGGCAAATGCACAATTATGAGAAAGAGAAAGGATCCATCAGCTGCTCAGGAATTTAACTTTCAGAAACCATGGAGAGAAAGATGGGACCCAACCAGACTGCCCAGTGGAACATTTTTTAAAAGCTGCTTATGTTGGGTCTGTGTCATGAAATCCCGCCCTCTAGCTTGGTCACCTCTGTTCTAAATGCCTCCTCACAGGGAACTATAGAGGATACAGGAATGGTTTCCGAGGAGGCTGCTACCATCTCACACGAATAAAAGTTGAACAAGGCATTCAACAGAGGCAAAGAAAGATCAAAATCCACTTGGTACTCCCAGCCAGAATACACCCCTTAAATCAATTAATAAACAGTAAGTCAACGCTTACTATAAATCCCAGAGGTTCAACAGGTCTCCTTGACTTGAAACTGTTGCAGAGCTTTGAAATTTTGGTTAAAATCCTCCTTTTTGATGCAGAGTAGAAGTACCCCTGTGCTCACAAAGGAGACTAGTTCCAAATTGCCCCAAAGTCCACCCCTTTCTCATGAACTGGCACTTTTAAGTCTCAGTAACTCACTCTGAGACATTTGTAGGAAAAAGAATAAAAATATTTCATTACTTACAGAGCAAGAGCAAACAAAATAACTAACTGCCATGTACAAAAGACAGAGGGAGGAAGCAGAGAGTAGAGAGATGGGGCTTTCTCTGATTTCAGAGGCGGGAAGGAACGTTTGCTTAGGGCTAGATAGATTGACAGTCGCTCCAGCCCAGAAAGGTCTCTTAAGCCAGTGGTCCCCAAACTTAGGCTTCCAGATGTTCTTGGACTTCAACTTCCAGAAATCCTGGCCAGCGGAGGTGATGGTGAAGGCTTCTGGGAGTTGTAGTCCAAGAACATCTGGAGGCCCAAGGTTGAGGACCACTGCCTTAAGTCACACTTAATACAAGCAGCAAACTAGCATTTAGATTCAGGCCATAGTGACCTGAGAAAACTTATGGAAAGATCAAAGCTTGAAAAGTTACATCTTTTGGATTGTAACTTCCAATGGTGGTAATTGCTGGAAGATTCCGGGAACTGAAGCCCAAGCTCTGGGGGAAAGTGGTAAGGAAGACACAGGAACGAATCCTGGCAAGTTCCGAAAGAGAGTAAAATATACAAGCATCTTGAAGATGGCTTTTGGTTTAGCAAAAATCCATCACTCACTCTCCTGACAAGGCCTCACAACTACTACCCAGGCGAGCCTCTAGCATCCATCAACATTACTGTCTGGATTGTATTATCTAGGAAATCCCAAAGTCACTAGCCTACAGGTTGAATTAGCTACAAATTCATTTCAGATTAGAATCCCATTTTTGAAAAAAGCCCAGTGCGCCTCTTTACAATGCCTCCGAGAGCGTGAGGGGGCTGAGTTGGATGTTATTAAATTTGATGCTAATAACTCCTTCCCCACTGATTTCTTCCTTTCTTTCTGGGAACCACAGTTGCTCAGAAGGCATTAAGTTAAAGCTAGAAACAACAAAAGAGAGCGGCTGTCCTGGAAATCGCTTTGCTCTCATTCCAACTCTTGTCTTCTCCTTCGCCAGGAGCGAAAAACCTTCCGCAGGCGGGGAACACAGAGAATAGGCGGTCTGGACTGGAAATGAAGCATGCAAAAGTGTATAAAATGGGGCATACAGCAATTAGCAGTGCAAACTGGGAGGGAATTAGGTCCCAATCCAAAGCTCAGCCTACTGCAATGGACACCATCAATGGCTATAAGTAACGCTTTGGTTCTTTTGATACTCCTCCATTTCCTTTCATGAGACCCTTTGCTTGCTAATATAGCAGAAGGTCCCTACTCCTCCTCGCGTCTTCCTCCTGTGCTATCAAGTCAGTCTTGAGCTATGGTGACCTTTTTAGGGTTTTCCAGTCCAAGAAGTGGTTTACCCTTCCCTTCCTCTAGGGGGCACCCTGGGACTGTGCAGCTGGCTCAAGGCTACAAAGGTTGGCTCCACTCACAAGAGGCACAGTGGGAATTGAACTCTGAAATTCTACAGACAGCCTGGAGACAGGGAAAGTAACTTTTCTGGACCACAGATCATGGGATTCCCCCAGCCAGTACTGCCTCCATGTTGGCTGGAGGATTAAGGAAGCCATACGGTCAACGCTAGCTATGGGTTCTGTAGTCCAAAGGAAACAGTTTCTCTAGTTCATCCCTGAAAACTTCAATTTGAAAATTTTCGGGTAGCCCCTGATGGAAAGGCCCCTTTCTGTCTGAGATTGCTAATAGTGGCTGCGCTCTATAATCTACTAGCTGGACAAACAGTCTGATGTGATGTGAAGCAACTGAATTCCCTAGGCTTTTGATAGGCTGGATCTTATAATGCAAAAAAGAAAGTTACATTTCAAAAGGAAAGCATTGCTCTGTTTACTATTTCCCACAGCCAGATTGCCATTATCATTGTTGCTCGGATGAGAGAAGTAATTCCTGCGGTTGTGCATTAATTAGCCCAGTGCATTGCCGGTTACCAGAAAAATATAGAGGAATACAATCTCATTCCCTCTAGGGGCCAATTCTAATATTGCACCTTGGAAATGTTTACAAAAATATCAAGATGCCACTAAAATGCCTCAAAATACCCTTTGAAAGAAACTTCCAAAAGCATCTAGATATTACTAATTATATCTAAGCAGTTATCCATTGTACCTATACGTAACTTTAGATATAACTTGTTGTTGTTTAGTCATTAAGTCGTGTCCGACTCTTCATGACCCCATGGACCAGAGCACGCCAGACCCTCCTGTCTTCCACTGCCTCCGGGAACTGGGTCAGATTCATGTTGGTAGCTTTGATGACACTGTCCATCCATCTCGTCATCTGTCGTCCCCTTCTCCTCTTGCCTTCAGACCTTTCCATCTTCAAGGTCTTTTCCAGGGAGTCTTCTCATGAGATGCCGAAAGTATTGGAGCCTGAGCTTCAGGATCTGTCCTTCCAGTGAACAGATATAACTACTAGTAATATTAATCATTACTCCAAAAGTAACTATTTGCAGGTGACACTTGTCACTAGTTACTCCCAAACTCTAGGAGGAGGTTGACTGGGAATGAAGTGAGTGAGAGAGAAAACAATGAAAGATGCTAAATAAATTAACAGTGTGATGATTCTGCTAACTTTCTGAGAGATCTTGTCTCTAATGTGATACCTAGTGCCTCTGTCCCTCTAAAATTAACTATATTTCTCACAATATGTCGATTGCAAAACCAGTTCCTTTTCCCCTTTGTGAATGTGAGCGCACACATGCAACAAGCACAAAATGCCAGGCTGATTGCTTAGAAAGAATCAAATAACCTGTTCAATGCTTTTACATTTGTTCCCTTGTACAAGGAAACATGCATCACATTTTCCAACAATGCACATTTTTCAACAATTCAAAGAAAACAGTCCTCGAAAACTGGAAAAAAATCTCTCACTTTCTTGTAGCAAATGGAACTGAGAATCTGGGTGATGAATTCATGGATCTGTGGAATTGGAAGGGACCTGATGGGTTGTCTGGATGCAGCCTCCTCTAAGAATATAGGAAGCTAACTTATGCTTGGGATGTAAATCCTGGTGGAATTGGTCCTCATCAAGGGAGAAAAATGGAATCAATCCATCAATCCAAATCAAACTCTGGAGATTCAATATGGTGGCTGTCCCTTCCAGAATCATGATCCCATGGAGACCAGTTTGCTTCCCCGCCCTGTCACTCTTGGTGGTCAAAGTCTTACCTCTCTTCTCTAGGGTCTTTGTGTAACCTAACCTCCAGGAGGCAATTACATTTCTGTGTCTGTGTCTGCGTCTCTCTCTCTGTGTGTGTGTGTGTACTCATCTGTTTCTAGTACTGACACCAATTCTCCTTTCAACAAAGGGTGGATTCCCATGAACTCCCTTGCTTTATTACCAGCTGGTTCTTATTAGGGATTAACCAATAAAAAGGAGTAACACAGTCGGCAGTGTGTTCTTCCCTGTAACACATTGCCATGTGTTTCAATTTATGAAATCTACCAAGAAAGTAGATTGCACCCAAAGAACCACATTCCATACCTCACATATTTTGCTTATTTTGATAAATGTTGCTTTTCAGAGACCCTTAAAAAAATTAAGGACAGGGGCAAGTACCTGGCACACATTGTCTGCTCACAACTGCAGCTCTGGATTTGCTGAGCAGAATTAAACCACCAAACAAAACGCTTATTGCTTCTTTGAGAACAGGCTGCTAATATTTTTACAAAACTCCAGCTCAAGTCCTTCAGTTAGAGGGGTCCAAAAATTGTATGATCTGAGTTTTTCTGAGCTTCCTTTTCTTCATTCACACACACACACACACACACACACACACACACACATACAGAGAGCGCGAGAGCGAGAGAGAAATTGAGATTTTTATTGTGATGTTCATGACGGCATGCTATTATTGTAGTTGTTGTTGTTGTTGTTGTTGTTGTTGTTACTTCATAGTGTATTTGCAATGAGATAAATTTAGAATTTACAAGAATGTTGTACTACATCCAAGAGTTTAGCATTAATAGGCAAAAACTACAGAGTGTGGATTGAATTTATGTAATATAGGATTGGAAAAGAGGAGGTGATGAAACTTGTGATGAAACAGCTCAAAGTGTGTGGATCTAGTATGAACTTGCTAGAGGAGAGAGAGATGAGAGTATCTGAGAGAGAAAAGCATACGTACTGCACAAAAACAAATCTGAACATAAAATACAAAATATGAGAATATTTGAGAAGAGTCCTGTGAGATATTTTATACACCAGTTACAGAAATGACACTGGGAGGAATTAGAAACTGGAGGCTTCATAACAGACTAACAAAAATATATTCCCATCACTATTACCTTGAGTAGTTCCTTCTGAGATTCCTGTTAGAGGTTATAAACTAATAGGATTTTGGCCTTTTATAATGTTAATATCATTCAGAACTTGGATTTTTTTTTTTGAATAAAACTCCCAGAATTCCCCAGCCAATGGTGCCATTTTAATCATGGCTACCCACACACAGAGGCTTGGTTGCAGAGGGGTATCTGGGGACTCAAGCCTACGAAGCACTAGTATGCCTGGTTGTGTATTGGCAACTAGGAAAAATAACCCTTGCTTCATTTTTCGTTGCACACTTGGTGGGTTGTGTCAAGGAGAGTTGCCTTACCGTGTTGGGAAGGGAAGACTTAGGGTACACTGGGAAACTTTCTTTGTTTATCTAAAGCTGTTGGAAAAATACACAGTTGGATGAAATTTGAAAAATGCATGAGATAAATCCCTCTCTCTTTCTGTCCCAAGCAGAAGGAGGTTGTTTCCAAATGAGCTTCTGTTGAAGAATCCCTGCTGTTTGGGGGAGTGAGATAGTCAAGAGTCTGAAAGACATCTCCGAGAGAGAAAGAAGGAGGGTAAATAGAGAAAGAATCCAATAATAGAGCTTCTCATCTGGAAACATTAAAAAAGGGGAGGGTGCTTCGTGTCGAGGTTGAAATTGGGATACTGTTTGTGGTGGGTGGCAGATTCCCCTTATTTTGGAATGTGTTTATCTTTGCCTGATCCAGTGGTTTGACAGGGTGAGAGAATGGCTCAACAAGTATCGGTAAAAGCAGTTAAATGAACCAAGGTACCAAATTGCTATTTACACAAAAGGCACAAATACCTTCTTTAAAAAATAGCAATAAATTCCTTCCGCTGGTAATAACTTTATAGTGACGAGGCCCCAAAGTAGTTAGTTACCTCTGTAGTTATAATTTTAAAATGACTCTTGCATTTCTTGTTTCTCGGACATAAGTGAAATTTGCTGTTTTTACCTCTGTTATTTTCTACCTCTCGCTGTGGTAGAAAATGCTCTCTACTTTCATCCACCTTGTTGTCAGAGGATGAGATACAGTCTAAAACAGCCCTTGAAGAATGGTAAACTCCGCCATTATATGAGGGCACACCCCTTGCCTGAAAGCAACTAAAAGATAAAGTCACATGTGCCTTATCAAGATTCAATTGTGATATAACTTAGTTATGTGTGAGCCCTTCTTGATTTTAGCCTTTGGACAAAGGAATTGATGACAAGTGACTAGTTATTTATAATTAGTTACTTCTAAGCTCTCGTTTGGATTCCTCAGCAATGTTCCAGGACCTAGGCAGGATGACTGCAAACTTGGAGCAAAAACCTTATCAATTGAAGATAGGTTTGGGAGCTAAAAGCGGGGCTTGGAAGATCTGGATTTGACACAGCTTTAGAAAAGATTATTAGAAAAGATCATCAAGTTTAAGGATGTGTCACTGAAAACCAGGATCATTCACATTCTTGTGTTGCCAATCACTGTGTGTGAACGCTGGACTGTGAAGAAAGCTGATGGGGGGGATTATTCTTTTGAAATGTGGTGCTGGAACAGAAATTTGTGGATACCCTGGACTTCCAGAAAGACAAACAAGTAGACCCAAGATCAAATCATGCTTGAACAGTTTCTTGAGGCAAAAATTTGAAGCTAATGTAGGCTGTCTGACTTCAGACACATCACGAGAAGGCAGGAGTCTCTGGAGAAGACAATAAGGGTAGGAAAGGTGGAAGGCAGCAAGAAACGAGGAAGACCAAATACAACATGGATGGACTCCTTAGAGCAGGCTTGTCCAACCTTGGCCCTCCAGATGTTCTTAGACTACAGCTCCCAGAAGCCTTCACCACCACCTCTGCTGGCCAGGATTTCTGGGAGTTGAAGTCCAAGAACATCTGGAGGCCCAAGGTTGGGGACCACTGCCTTAGAGGTAGCCAGGGCAGAACATTTTGGAGATCACTCATTCACCGTAACTCAGAGATGACTTGAAGGCACATAAGAACAGCAGCAAAGTGGATGGATCCTGGACCATCTTGGCCAGTTAGGAACAAAGGCTCTAACTGAGCCTTGGGTCAAGTGGGCTAGGCTTGTTGCCAAGGTTGGTGGCTTAGGTCCTAAGATCATCTTCCCATCATTTAGAGGACATCTTTATCCTTCCGCAGGCATGGTCTCTTGCAATTTCTAAGAAAGGCTTTGTAAGCTTACAACAGGTTTGGAGTGAAATCCTTTGTACAGAGCAGACTGGACTGCCCAGCTCCCCCTTTTTTTTGTTTCTGCCACTGGATGAAGAAACACAATACTGTATCTGGCTTTTTTGGGTGGGGGTAGACCTGGGATGTGACTGAGTGTCCCAGAGCTTTCAGATTGCTGCTGTCAGCACAGAGGAAGGAAGGACTCTCCCTTCTTGCTCCCTCCTTTCCAGTGCTCTGCATAAAGCTGATACAGCAATTAGCAGCACCTCCGTCAGGCAGACACAGCCAGAGTGCCTTGAGCCAATGGCTGGCCGGATCCGGAGACAGCTGTAAAAAAAAGAGAGAGAGAGAGAAGAAGAAGAAGAAGGAAAAAGCTGGCGCCGGGAAGGTTTATACAGGGTCAGCAGCCCACAGCTGAACATACGAAACGGTACTTTGTGCCACTCCAACCAGAACCAGAGGAGCAGAGGAGGACCTGTGGGTTAGGGAGTCGGAGAGGCTGGGTGGGATGGCATGATTTGTGCAGGATCAGCAAAGGCTTCTGACCTGCGGAGGCTGAGAGTGTTGGGGGGCCCCTCCCACACCTGGGAAAGGATCGTAAGGTAGAGGAGATATAAATCAAATCCTACCGCTGCCGCCACATTCCCCCCCCCCACCTTCTGTCACAACTTTGCTTCGGCAAACGAAGTCTTGCTGGGTTGGATGGCAAGAACAAACAAACTGAGATGGAGAGACAGAAAGTCTCAGGGGGGAATCAGAAGGATATTTACCTTGATGCCTTCTGGGACTAATCCAGGCATTTCAATTCCAGGCTGTCACCGGCATGACTTAAAATAATCCTAATAATCACCGTAGTAATAATCATAAAGTGACATAAAATGTTTGAAGCTTTCCAAACCTGCCCTGGCACTGCCATCAAAGCTGGGCTGACACAAAATTTTAACGATGAGTGCTTTCACCTTCACACTCCCAAATATCTTGTATTTAGTTATGTAGATGAGCCAAGTTGGCCAGAAAGTTCGGCTTGTAAATGATTCAATTCAAAACCCAGAGCTGAACTTCACAGTTTGTGATTTATTTTCTTCTTTCCTTTGGTAGATGAAAGGTGCCCTCACCTTACACCCTTTAAAAATGGCCTCTTTCAACTCAAATATAGGTTTGTTTACTTGTTTGTAAATCCCCATTGCGTTCAAGCAGCTTACTCTGTAGTAACTGTGTTTTGTATTGACTCCACTCACAAATAAATCTTAGTTACTTGTCGAACACCCACAAAACAGTACTTCGGGAAGTATAAGAAATGGTGCCCTGTTTTGAATGTGTGTGAGAGAGTGTGGAGGAAATCTGTGCTTTATTAATTGTCTCCTTGTCTAACAGGTGGTACGCAACTCAAAGGAAACAAAAATAACCTTCAGAGCATCGTAACATCACAAACCCCTAGCTCACAGCTTATCTGAAGTGACAAGGTAATCTTCTTGGGGAAGGAGTTCCATAACAGAGAGTGGTGCCACCGTGGAAAAGGCCCTGTCCCAATCTACATCAGAACTATGCACAACATCTTGGTGCACAGCCTGAGGAAGATTATTTATCATAGAAAGCTAGATGTTCACTTTTTCTTTGTCTAATAAAGCTATCACCTGCTCTTGTATTTGTACGACTGAGACTCAGACTACATCAAATGCCAGTTTTACAATTAGGAAAGTCTTTCTCCAAGGTAAAGGATGTTTGTTTCCCTCTGGTGATGAACCACTGCAGCTTATGCACAGGATTCTGATATACAGTTTTTTGTCTGCCAGATATTTTCCCAGTTCTAGATGAGAAAACTAGATATTTAAAGGCCCAATCCTTTCTCATTACATTCCCTGTTTCACTCCAAAACTGACAAGAATGATTTCTCTTCACAGTTGGACACATCCTGGAGTTTTCAACGTAGCATGATTACAGCAAACTGCTGCCATCCATTGGCACATCATTAAAAAAAAGCAGTTTTATTAGACAACAGTAGTATGTGCTCACTGATTGGTTGTATTGTGGAGCCGTTAAGTTAGAAGTTCAATACCGCACCATGTCTCCTTGACAAGAGCTGAACTTGATGATCCATAGGGTCCTTTCCTGCTCTGTGGTTCAAAGATTATTATCCTTTTTGAACTATTTCACGTTTTTGCATTCAATTTCGATCCTAGATATGAAGCAGATGAGATCTGTCCAGAACTTGCTGGACCATAAACTCCAGATTCGTCAAATAATCCAGAAAATTTCTCTTTCCCCCTCCAGCTCTGGATTTGGCCCAGTGGATGCCAGTAACTCCTATCCAGAACAGATACTTAGTGTATAAAGAGCGGTTTCCTGGGAAATATAAAGAAGTACTAGAAGTTCCCGAATGTTTTCAGCCATGCACACTTTGCAAAATTTGTTTAGTCAATATGGGGACATTACTCTTTGAGGCCTCCAGCTGGAGCTAAATTAAGCCAGCTCCTTGGTGTGTGGATGTTCCAAACACCTAACCCAAAAAGCACACGCTGAAGCAGCTCTTCCCCGCAGGAAGAGGGCTTGATAGCCTTGTGTTGTGGTTCCAAGAAAAATCCAAGAGGTGTTCTTTGCACAGCAAATGTTCAGCTATGGAGGCGAGTTAAAATCAACAAGGGAATTTGAAAGCTGTCACGAAATGCTAGGGAAATGAAAAGCCTTTGGTTACTCTTGGCCTCGGCATATGTTTTCCGAGAAGTAAAGTGACCCAACAAATCATCTTCCCTTGTGCTATCCTTCTAGCTACCTGCCTTTTTCGCCCCCAGGCCTGATGTGGTCCTCGGACTTTTCACAAACCTGGATTTGTGATTATTTAACTTCCCACCACCGTTCCCATGTCTTTTTGCAGGAGATGCAAGCTTGGTTTTACACTAGAAAGAGCACTTTTAAAGGACCATTTCTTGCTTCTTCAGCCTGATGATCTGTTGACTTACAACCTCATTCTCCATCATAACAGACAGCTGTGGGATTACACTACAATTTCTCAGGTATTATCTACTTTATCTAACCAGCTTCCAGCAGTTAGCTATTTCAAAACCAAAGTATATCTTACATCTTATATTTTCAGTTATCCATAATGTATACTTTAATGTTCTGTTTAATCATCTGGTTCCTTAAATATTTTCCCAGCAGCCTGATTGCTTTTTTTGTAGGGATGTGGTGGCGCTGTGGGCTAAACCGCAGAAGCCTGTGCTGCAGTGTCAGAAGACCAAGCAGTCGTAAGATCGAATCCACGCGATGGAGTGAGCGCCCATCGCTTGTCCCAGCTCCTGCCAACCTAGCTGTTCGAAAGCATGCAAATGCAAGTAGATCAATAGGGACCACCTCGGTGGGAAGGTAACAGCGTTCCGTGTCTAAGTCGCACTGGCGAAGATTGTCTTCAGACAAAACGCTGGCTCTATGGCTTGGAAACGGGGATGAGCACTGCCCCCTAGAGTCGAACACGACTGGACAAAAATTGTCAAGTGGAACCTTTACCTTTACCTTTACCTGATTGCTTTTACCATTATTCTGCTGCAGAGTTTTGAATATCCAGATGGATTCCTCTAGCTGTGCAGCAGAAGTGCACAGATTCACAGAGGAGAATTCGCTTCAAGTTCCCCAGAGTAGACCACCCCTTTTTCTCATTAACTGGCACTCACAGTCTCAATAACTCACTCTTGAGACATTAGTTGTAAAAAGAATAAAAGTTTTCACAAACCATTCCTTAAATATCTCACATACCCTGGAAACCCTGCCAGGTTCATTCTAAGTCACAACCAGCTGGATGGCGTATTACACGCACAATTAGTTAAGAGGTTCTTTGGTTAGGGGACACCACGGTGCTCCAGTTGGTAACAGAGATGTTCGCAAGAACAAAAGAGAGATACTTTCGAAAGCCAAGTGAGTCGGAAATAATACGTAAAAATGAAAGCCACATTGGAATTTGGCAGGAACATTAAAGTTTCTGCAGTCCTCTGAACTTCAGAATCTTGGAGTTGATTATAATAGCATGCCAGGAATTTCCCCAGAATCCTGAGTTCAGACATCATGTGTGACACATGTGAAGTCTGGCAAGTCCAGGGTGGGACGCAACTGCCAGTCGAGATGTCTTCTTCTTTGACATGAATGAATAGAATAAACAAAGAGGAGAAAAATGTGGCTTCCCTCCAACTCTGGGGCTTGTGATCTACTGCCACAGATATATTTTTTTTCCTCCTGAGATGCCTAAACCGCACCTGTCTACTCCCATTTGACAGTCCTGAGGTTCAGAGATGAGAAGACAGTGATAGGAAGGAATTGGCCACTCTCTGTCTACAGGATGTTGTGACAGGGTCCACCCCTGCCTAAATCCATGAAGGTTTTCTCCTCAGTGTGGCCACAATTGCACTCAAAGCACAAAAGAGTCCCACCGATGATGCCTCATAGCCCAAGTGTGGAAACACAGCCATCCTGTGTAGCCCAAGGCCACACAAGTTGGCTCTACTCTCAAGAAGCAAAGTGTGAAACCAAATTCTGAATGTCTAGCTCCTCAGCCAGATACCTAATTCACTGGGCAATCCATATAAATAGAAAAACAAACAAACAAACAAAAAGATAAATCGATAAATGTAGGTTACTCAGCTTGCTTCCTCCTCCTCTCCAACCTTTCTTTCGCTAATTACAAGGTAACACAGATGGCTCCCCTCTTGCTTAGCCTCACAGCAACCCTGGAAGGTAGCTCAACGAGTTCCATGGTTCAATGAAAAGTAGCCCCTGGTTTTTCCAAGTCCCACGTCCAGCAGTCTAACCAATCTACCATACTGGCTTTAACTACCGGTATATATACTTTAACAAATAATATTGCACACTAGAGAAGAGCTTGGGAATGTAAATACTATAGTAAAGGTTCCAGATCTCCTGCACGTGCACAAGGCACATCTTGCCAGAGATGATGCCAGGATCTGCCTTTGCAAATCAAGCCTTCCTTCAGTGTGAAGATGAGTGATGACTGTGAGCAAAAGCACAAATTCGGTGTACACATCAAAGGCCTGCGGTCTGAGTTGGTGTCAATCGGCATGGCACCCTCTCAGCTTCACCTGGAGAGGGCTTATCTCCTGCCTCTGCATTTCCAGGAGAAAAGTGTCAGGAAGGAACCCATTCATCACTCAAGTTCCCTTACAGACTCCTGCCTGGAGATGCATGATGAATGGAAGTCTGGGCCATCTCCCTAACCTGTGTATTTTTGTTGCCGTGTGCTCCATGGTGGGGGAGAGCTGCTGTAAGGAGAGGATGGTGGCCATTGGCCAGTATGAGGTGTTTTTTTTTCTTATTAGTTCCTTTTTTTTCTTTTTGAAAAGAAGCCAGACTGTCTTGGAGGTTTCCATTTGCCTCATATCAAAGCAGTGACAGTTGACCTTACCGTGTTCTTGAACCATTAAGAGTTGGGGAAGTTACTTTCCTTGGAACACAACTCCCAAAGACCATGACAGCTAGGGAAAGTAGGAAACCACGACTTAAAAAGTAGCTATGCAAAATTATAAATATCCCATAGTATAAGGGTGGGTAAAAATTAGACATGGGTCTATTGGTAGACTACTTACCGATTCCATATATTTTTGCTTTGTTTGTTTTCCAGTAAACTCACAAGCGTTTCTGACTACCAGTTGTGTGATGACAGCAGCAACAAAATTACTTCTGCCTTCCTCTGGCCATAAATTATCATGAAATGAAAAAAAAAAGAAGCTTGGTGTAACTGTCATGTTATGTGCCATCAAATCACATCTGGCCCTTGGAAACTTTAATAGGGTTTTTAAGGTATAAGAGATATTTAAATGTTGTTTTATCAGTGCCACCATCCAGTAAGCTTCTATGGGTGAGCATAGGTTTGACCCCAAGTCTCCTGAGCTCTAATCTAGTATTTTGTCCACTACATCAGTGGTTCCCAACCTTGGGTCCCCAGATGTCCTTGGACTACAACTCCCAGAAGTCTTCACCACTAGCTGTGCAGGCCAGGATTTCTGGGAGTTGTAGTCCAAGAACATCTGGGGATCCAAGGTTGGGAACCACTTTGTTAATCCCCCATTATCACACTTAGGGGTTTTTCCATTCAGTGGAAGCTCAATATGCCTGTCTAGTAAGTTTTGCTTTTGAGGGGATATGTTCACAATTGGTCTTTATTATTGCATCTTAAAATGCTGTATACCTTTTCCAGTGGTCATACTTGAGGCTGTTTATGTATATATTTTTTTCCTTTAAGTGTAATGAGGTTGGGGAATTCTGTTGGCCCCCATTTGCCTCAGGAAGTTGTAATGTGAGCCAAAAGTCTCTAAGCGTTTTGAACAGTGCTATTTGAAGAAGGTTTCTTATTTAAAATTGATCGTTCTTTCTAGATTGCTTCTTAAAAACATAAATGTGGCACAACAGGTTTTGATGTACAGTGTGACACGGAGGGCAGAGGGAAGAGGGGAAAAAGAATTTTTGGAAGAAGCTGTCTGAGGAAAGAGAGAAGTGATTGTTCATTTGCAGGCATTTGGCCTCAGTGAGGGAGTAAAAAATAGCTCAATGAAATTAGGTTGTAAAGAGGGTGATCAAGAAACCTGATTACAATTTGTTAAAGGTCACTGACTACATACAATAGATCTTCCTTTCTCTTATATAAACATTCCCAAAAACAAAAGCAACTTTCTCCAGACTTTATGACTGTCACCTTTACATTTCTTAGAGAAAATGACTCCCCCCCATTTCCTTCAGCACCAGTAAGCTGATGATCACAGATTCCTATCTCATCTATATTATCTTTTCTGATTGTTTCTTTTTATGTATGTGTGTTAGTGTTGATGTATAAAGGCTGACAAGAGTTACGGATAATTTATTAATTTGAACACAACTGCTTCTTCTCAGGAGGTATTCCTGCTCCCTTTAATAATAATATTATAATAACGGTATGCCTTCAAGTCAATTTTGTCATATGGAGACCCTTTTCCCAGGTTATCTAGGTAGAGAGCACGCAGAAGGGGTTTGCCATTCCCTTCCTCTAGGGGGCGTCCTGGGACTGTGCAGCTTGCCCAAGGCTACACAGGCTGGCTTTCCTGGGATGCACACTGGGGGAATCAAACTTACAACCTCTGACTTCGCAATCAGATAGCTAACTCACTGAGCTACCCGGCCAGCTGTAATAATAATTATATATTGACAAGTCAGTTCTGAATTATGACTCAGTAGATCCGGCTCTAAAATGAACAAGTTTGAGTCTTTGCAATCATGGGCAGCACTGTTTATTCACTTGTTCATTTTATATTTTCCCCTTCCTCTCTGGACTGGGACCCAAGACGATTTACATTAGAATTAGAAAACAAGCAGCATTAAAATTGCGATGTGTCCTAAACATTATAAGACAATGGAGCCAGTTATACAGGTACACACAAATATGTCTAATAAAAGTATGCTACTTGTGTCTAATAAAAGTATGTTACTTCTAAAGAAGACTCCCTGGAAAAGACCCTGATGTTGGGAAAGTGTGAAGGCAATAGAAGGAAGGGACAACAGAGGACAAGATGGTTGGACGGTGCCACCGAAGCTACCAACATGAATTTGAACCAACAGAAGGAGGCGGTGGAAGACGGGAGGGCCTGGCGTGCTCTGGTCCATGGGATCATGAAGAGTCAAACACGATTAAATGACTAAACAACAACAACAACAACAACACTTCTAAATATCATATAACTAGAAGACACTGGAAAGTGTCATCAGAAGTTAAATTTGACTTGAATGTAATTATTTTATTATATTTCAAGATAAAATAATAATAACATTCAAAATTAAAGGAAACATCAAAGTCTACCAGTAGAGGGCAGCAGAAATAATCTATCCAGCTTCCTTCTGCAGGTTCTTCCAAAGTCTGGGAGCAGCCACCAAAAAGGCCAATTTTTTGCATCCTCGCTAAGTGAGCCTCTGAGGATGGCAGAAGTGAGAGGCAGGCATCTCCTACAGATTCGGGAGTCTGGGCAAGTTTGTACAGGAGGATATAGTCTTCCATGTTGTTACAGGTTATTGAACTAAATCTATGGTTACCACTTCATTAGAAGTGGACTTCCTTAATACGGAAAATATGTCTAGTTTTCTTAGTATGAGTTTACCTAATTCCCCGTAGTAGATCTTGAGGTTCTAATGTAAAGCAAAGTCTTTTCTATGAGCTTGAAGTCTGCTAATTTAGGTTCAGGCCTATCATTGGAGATAGTCATGAATCAGAAAAATGGAGATTCATTTTTTATACATGATTTGACAAGGTTGATGGATTATGAATAACAAACTGACTAATTTTTTCTGACGAATCAAGGAATCAATTCAACAATTCATTTTTTCCTTTAAAACCCTCTGAAATGGCATTAAAGCACCTAGAGACATCAAATTTTCAGAGAAGCTTTCTCTGAATTTCCTCTACAACATCTCCAGGTTTGATGAAGATTGAGTTTCAGATGTCCAAGTTATACACTCACAAAATGAATCCCCACAGGAAAGTGTCCTTTAGCAGATGGCTTGGGGAAACCCACTCTTCACCAAATCTGGAGGAGAATCAGTAGAATTTCTGTAATTTTGGTGTCTATAGGTGCCTGGGGGAACTTACTGTACTTGCTGTGTCCCTCTTTGTGGGTGTATAGCTTGAATGTCTGAAACTCAATCTTTACCAAACTTGGAGGGATTGTAGAGGAGAGTCTGAGGAAGCAAAAAATTCATTCATATTCATGATGGGGCATTGATTCACACAAATACAAATCAACGAATTAGCAATTTTTGATGAATTTTGCAATTATTTTTTTTTTAATTTGTGCCCATCTCTACCTGTCACCATGCCTTGTGAGTGTGAATTCCATTAATTAACAAAGCATAATGTGTGTGTGTGTGTGTGTGTGTGTGTGTGTGTGTGTGTGTGAGAGAGAGAGAGAGAGAGAGAGAGAGAGAGAGAGAGAGATTTCCAGAGTAGCCATATCGAGTGGAATCTATACTACTAACAAATTTATTATAACACAAGCTTTTTATTGATTACAATCCAATTCCGCAGCTACATGGAGGTTATAATCCTGGAGATTCAGGTTCTCTCTCCACCATCCACAACCAAATTACCCTCCTTTCTCTTTTCCTATCAGCTTCTGTCAGGTTGCTTTGCTTTCCCTTTTTATATGCCATTTTCTTTCCCCCTGACACCCATTCCTCCCTTTTGATATGTTTGAGAGTGTGCCTTTTTAAAAAAATCTCTCTCAACTGTTCCCTCACAAATATCACATGTGGTCTGTGTGGGGCACTTCCTGCCATTTAGGAATATATATATATCTCACACAAGCCGGCAGACCCCTGCCGAAAGAAGCCAGCATGTGGAACACCCAGGTTGACGGTGTGTGTGTGAGAAGATCTAATCCATACCAGATGAGCAGCTAGCTGCAATGGCCGATTGAGCCCGGCCAAACACAACGGGGAAATTTAGAACAATCCCTTCATCTCACTTCACTTCAGCCTTCCCTCTCCCTGCAACCTTCTTCAGCCCTCCTCCCCTCCCCACCCAACCTAAGTGGACACTTCAAAACCCTAGGAAAATATTCTGAGCAGCATAGCCTCAACTTTTAAACTGATATTGTTTGGGTTATATTGCCTACCAGGCAATGTTCTTTCTTCACTTGAAAAATAAACCATCGAAAGCATTAATGCAAGGAGTCTATAAACACAGTCATTCCTACGTTTTTTAATCCTGGTGTTTAGGATTCAGCTTTTCTCAGGTCTACAGTTCAGTCTGATGGGAGAACCAGATGGGTTGTGCACTTTTCCTGCGTGTGGGGAGCTACTCTTGATTTACAGTATATCTGAGAATCAAACAGTGACCATCTCCCTAAAGGCATCAAATTATATGATCTGCCTCCTACTTTATCAGGCTGATATTATTAGTGGACTGCAGATGCAAAAAATGTGGTAAAAAAACATACAGGGTCCTCAGTGTTCATGAAGCCAGTTTGGGGTATCCTGTTAGGACATAGATTAAACATTACAAAAAGGTAAAATGCAACTAGATCTCAAAGTCAACAAATTTAGGTAGCTGGATGTCCTTGATTTGAATCTGAGGTAAAGTTTTGAGGGTGCCTAGGAACAAGATGGGGTTCCCCTTACTGATTAGCCTTACCTTCTCCTGGCTGTCTTGAGAAGAGACTGCTCTGAAGAAGGAGGAGGAGAAGGAAACATCATTCACTTGGTTAATTATTGCAGAGTCCAAATCGTAGCTCACTGACTGCTGCTCAGTTTACCAAAGATTTCTAGTAATGCAATAATCAGCTTTCTTAGAAGAAACTGTAAAAAAAAAAAGGGGGGAAAATATCTCAAGAAAAATCCTCCTGTTCCTGAAATGGCAAACATAATTATTAAGTCGGCTTCTTTTGCTCGCTGCCTGGAGGTGGAGAAACAGAGATGAATCAACAAGGCTGCACAACATGGCCACCCATTTTAATGTTGATGCGTAAAGTGCCCGCTGCTCAGTGGTTCCCAACCTTGGTTCTTCAGATGTTCTTAGACTGCAGCTCCCAGAAATCCTGGCCCGAAGAGCTAGTGGTGAAGGCTTCTGGGAATTGCAGTCCAAGAACATCTTTGGACCCATGGTTGGGAACCACTGGTTTAGAAGATTATTCTGAATTGCCCTGGACACACAATAGGACAGTAACCACCCACATGTTAAGAAACCTTTAGCGTATCTCTGATCACAGTGAGAATCAAGTAACGTTGAGGAATAGACCAGTATTGTTAAGCCCATGACACAGAAAAGAGGAGAAGAAGCTGAAACCAACACAAGGCTGTCTTGAAGAGGACAACTCACTCCTCCTCATCCAAATAACTTTGGATAAATGTGATCATTGTGATAGATCCTGGGGAGCCTGATTTTTTTAAAAAACTACAATTCTTAGACTACCACAGTGTGCTGGGCCAGTAGTAATGATAATTCTGGGTGGTAATGGACAGATTCTGAGATCACAGGATATAGTATGTCTACTACCTGCAAAGGCATGTTTCCAGCTCTGGCTGGTTGAACCAAGATTTGTAGGGCTTGTTTCCTCTTCTGAACCCATGTTCAGCCAAAAGTGTGTTTTTTTTCCTGTGTGCAGAACTGCCTTTTAAAAACTCATATGCCTTCATAGACAAAGACAAAGCCCCCTCTCATAGTTATGACTGCACAACCCTGGAGCAGAACTTTGGAAGCAAACTGCCTCACACTACAAAATAGCCATAGGCATAATCTGTTGTCTACCGAGTCACACCATTCAGCATGCAACACACATCCACAGTGATTTCTGAGCTTGAGAAGATTTGCCTCCAAAAGTTACACCATTAGGATTATGCCAGAGTAGCTGCACAAGAGGATGTTGATCATTTCTGCTCCCATTTTCCATCAATTTTCTTGCCTAACATAGGAAAGAAGAATTTGGGGACTTCTGTTCTTATTTCTTGTGTAGTCCTTAAGTCATGTCTGACTCTTCGTGACCCCATGGACCAGAGCACGCCAGGCCCTCCTGTCTTCCACTGCCTCCCGGAGTTGGGTCAAATTCATGTTGGTAGCTTCAGTGACACTGTCCAGCCATCTCGTCATCTGTCGTCCCCTTCTCCTCTTGCCTTCAGACCTTCCCATCTTCAAGGTCTTTTCCAGGGAGTTTTCTCTTCTCATGAGATGGCCAAAGTATTGGAGCCTCAGCTTCAGGATCTGTCCTTCCAGTGAGCACTCAGGGTTGATTTCTTTCAGAACGGATAGGTTTGTTCTCCTTGCAGTCCGGGGACCCTCAAGAGTATCATTTAGCACCACAATTCGAAAGCATCAATTCTTCAGCGGTCAACTTTTTTTATGATCCAGCTCTCACTTCCGTACAGGAAAAACCATAGCTTTGACTATTCAGACTTTTGTTGGCAAGATGATGTCTCTGCTTTTTAAGATGCTGTCGAGGTTTGTCATAGCTTTCCTCCCAAGAAGCAGGCGTCTTTTAATTTCGGGGCTGCTGTCACCATCTGCAGTGATCATGGAGCCCAAGAAAGTAAAATCTGCCACTACCTGCGTATCTTCCCCTTCTATTTGCCAGGAGGTGATGGGTTTTGTTATTTCAAAACCACGTGATTACTTCTAAGCTATGGTTGCTCCTTGAAATCACTGAGCTAGAACTGTGAATCCCTTGGGAATCCATCAGTAGATCCTGATCTATTTTCTCCTTGTCCTCTTGTTTTGCACTCAACATAGCCGTATTGTTCTTTCAAAGCCTGTGTAAATAGTAGAACCTCATACTATTGATGTATTTATTGAGATGACTTCAAGTATGTCTAAGACAGTTTTAGTTTCTACTGCCTCCTACCTTCCCATCTGAAAGCATGATTCATGGTTCCCAGGCAAATTTCTGGGCAGCCATAAATCAACAGAAGCCTCTCCTCTTTGGAGGGGTTGAAAATCTGGCACATTGTCTCTCTTTTGATCTTAATTTAATCTCCCTTCCTTCCCACCCCTACATCTGATGTTTCTATCACCTGGAGACAAGCGGAGAGACCCCCAAACAGTTTGACCCGCCGACACTTTCTCGCCGGACCACCTAGTGAAAGAAGGGGAAATCTCCAAAGCACAGTAAACCCATTAGAAAGTGCTTAAGTATGTCACTGCGGTGGAGCAGTTCCTGCATTGTTCCTGTGGAGTGGAAGCAAGGGAGGGAGGGAGGGAGGGAGAGAGAAAGAGAGAGAGAGAGAGAGAGAGAGAGAGAGAAACAGCAGAACTCATTCCCACCCCTACCCAAAACAGGCACAATGCCATCTCCTCCATCTCATTAATCCCATCCATTTGCTTCTCCTTCTTAAGGTCCTTTAAGGATGCTCACATTCATGTTGGCCATAAATACACAGCAAAATAAGGCACGAGGGAGACCCCTTTGCTCTGCCTCTGGATATATCCATATCCACATACGGAGTCAATTTCTGTTTCAAGCCTGTACCCTTTGCCTGCTGAATTGTAATCGCTCTGGAGCTGTCATCAAGCTGTATAAATGTCGGTTCAGGCACTTCCTGGGGAAAGGAGATGGGTGAGCCAATAAGCTTCTGGCAAACCCAGGGTGGGGGACAGTCCATCTTTTTATTATTATTTATTTATTTAGGGGGGAAAAGTTGCCAGGGAAGATGGTTGTAGAGCTGGTTCTGCAAAGCAGGGAGTTCTTAGATTTCATAGTAACGGAGCAATGGAAGTGATGCTTATGGTCATTTAGTCTGAACTGTTGCTCCTGTAGGAATCTCCAGGCTGTTTCTCTGCCCCTCTTATTGACACAACAGAGTCATTTATTTGTTTCAAACATGTACCTTACCTTACATGTAGCATCTCTTTCTAGAAGATAGAAGCAAAGGCAGTGCTGAGCCTCTACTGTGTCACCTCTTAGTGCTTCTCTGTTTTTCTCCATTCATGCAGCCCTGCATCTTCCTAAATCTTCTTGGTGCTCTGAAAATAGTCCCCCCCCAAAAATCCATCCCCCCTATTATTATTTTATTGGGGGGAGGCTATATTACAAATCTGTAAGGTCTGTGAGCTTTAGCCGCCTTGACTTTCTCCCTACACATTTTGGCTACTCATTTGTACTCTTCCTATAAGGTTGTAGCCTAAACATGGAACACCTGCTCTGTGCACAGAATATGCCGGTTCTGGAGCCAGCATTTTCAGATTGGGTTGAGTAAGTCTTCTGTCAAACCGAGAATATCCATTGCCTTTCAGTGTACACCGGCCTTCTGCATCATGGTGCTCTCTGGATATTCTGGACTACAACATCTCTCATCCTAAACCACTGGTGATGCTGACTTTGGCTAATATGAGTTATAATTAGGGGTGTAAACAATGCTTAGCAAATTGATCCCTTGCTGCCATGCAAGAGTGAGGCAAAGAGCAATTTTTAAAAAATCTGTCTCAAGGTCTCTATGCTTTGCACACACTGCCTCTATGCAGAGCTGAAGGCAGTTTGTGAGTTTGCTATTGACCCCCTTGCAACTGTAAGTAAAGAATTTTTTTTTTAAGATTTCTCATTCTAAGGTCTCAGGGTGAGTTATCGAGGCTACAGTATAAGTGGTGGACTAGCTGGGGGACTTAAAGCTATTCCCCTCTGTGAATCCTTGCACTTCTGCTGTGCAGCTAGAGGAACTTAACCATAAATTCAAACTCTGCAACATTTACAGGTTGAAGAGAATGACTTTCTGGCACTTGATCATGAGACAAATGAAGATTTACATCCCTAGCCACAATCTAACAACCTCGGGCAGGCACCAAGTTACAAAAATCTGTGGTGGTGTAGTCTTCACATAGTATTTTATGTGGCCCCACTGGCTGCCCACATGCCTGAGTTCTGATCCATCGTCCTTCCTACCATCTAGGAAGGGAATTGGTGTTATCTTTTAATGGAGCGATTACAGCTGTGTAGGATGGGCCTGATTCCCAGGTGGTGTGGCCTGCCTACCTCTGGTCAAGGCCTGGTTTTGGCCGGCCTTCCTATATCCAGAAATTGAGGTTTGATTAGTTGAGGAATTTAATTCCCCTCTTTCTTTCTCACATGCACATGCGGCACCCACATGGCAGGAGCTGATGGATAGTCATAGCTTATGGTCGCACCAATGGAGGAAGAGTTTTAAATGTCTAGCCAGCTAAGCACCATGTGGGCGTGCATACCTTTCCTCCGACTTCTCTTACCATTGTTTATTGTGCTATTCCGCTTTTTAAGGAAAGAAAGAGAAAGTTCACTGGAAGTTACCCTCCCTTCAGAACAAAACCTCTATTCTGCATGTCGGAGGCCCCGCAGCTGAGTAAACGAGGGAACTTTGGACTTTCCTTCCAGGAGGATTCCGACGGGATTCTGCGGTCCTTGAGGAGGAGAGGCAGAGCTGTGAGGGAACCACCACTCCCCCCTCCTCTCCGAAATACCAAAATGCTCAATGTGGTGGAGTGGGGTGGGGAAGGGGGGGGAAGCAGTTGCTAGGTCATGTCAACATACCAAGGAACCAGTGCAAAAATTGATTTTGCTTAGGAAATTATAAAGCATGGAGGTTGGACTGCTCTCAACAAGAACACTTACGAATGCCCCTAGGCAATATCTTTGCTCCCCTTCTTTTCAAAGGGATGAAAAAGCAAAAGATAACAATTGATTGATTGATTGATTGATTGATTGATTGATTGATTGATTGATTGATTGATTGATTGATTGATTGATTGATTGATTGATTGATTGATTGATTGATTGGATTGGATTGGATTGGATTGGATTGGATTGGATTGGATTGGATTTTGAATACTCCCATCTGAGCAAAGATCATTCCGGGCAGTTCACAAACAAAAGCATAACATAATCAAGTAGATCAGGATAGCACAGTGGTTTAGGCATCTGACTGTAGAGCCAGAGGTTGGGAGTTTGAATCCTCACCGTGCCTCCTTGACAGGGGCTGGACTGGATGATCTACAAGGTCCCTTCTAGCTTTGCGGTTCTGAGAATTAACTAACAATGAAACAATGAACATTTAGAACAAAATTCAAAACCGGTGGCAGTTAGATGAAAAAAAAGGCTGATGCTCTCAAAAATCTTAGGTTCACAGATGTTGAAAAGCCTGACAGTAATGGAAATGTTTTAAAAGCTTCTTAAAAGACACCAAAGAGGAGGCCAGGTGAATTTCGGATGGCAATTCATTCTAAAGGTGGGGCATGATGGCTGAGAAAGCCCATTCTTTGTTCTCTCCTACCAGGTCTCCCTCGGGGTTAGTGCCCTCAGACATCCAGCATGGGAAGGGAGAGAAGAACGGGCAGTTCCTGATGGGAGTTGGTGTTCTACTATGTACTGAGGTCCCAAACCATTCAGGGCTTTATAGGTCGAGAAGACCATCTTCTTGAAGCTGATACAGAATTGGACAAGTTAACCAATGTAAGGCAGGCAGGATCAGGGAAATGAGGTGGTATTTATTTAATCCCCTAGCATATTCTGGACCTAATAGACAGTCAAGCTTTAAATATGATCACCCAGAGCCTAGAATAAAATATACTATTAGGGCATTGACAGATTTGTGTTTATTTCGTTTGAGCTTCTTGTTCTCGTATTTCTTGTTCTTGTATTTCGTTTGAGCTTCCTGTGGAGGCTCTCCAGTGCTTCTGTCTAGATCTATCCTTTGTTAGTTTGCTGTGGATTTTTTAAAATGGAAGAAATCATGTAGGTGTTTGGGTGTTCATGGGTACATTAAGCAACGCCTAGCCTCCACTGAGTTGTCCTTTTCAATGAATCTAAAATACACTTGGAGGTTTACAGAATTCAGTCATAAGAAGTGGAGCTCCCTTATGGGGCAGGAGATGTTGGCCAAGGAAAAAATAAAAAGGGGGGAAAAGGGGGGAAAAGGGGGCAAAATGCTGTAGTACAGTATTTGAAAGACTAACAGCTTTATTTCAGAGTGAGCTTTTTTTTATCAAACACTGAGTACAAACTTTGTGTTCTTGTGAGTCTATCAAACGTCTGGTTACTTCTCCTCTTTCTTTATTTCATTTTTTTCCAATCTTAATTTGGCTCGTCGTGTTTTCACATCACATTGGGATTTCTCTTTTTAAAATTTAAAATTATCTTTTAAAATTGAATTCAATACCTGTGCACAATTAAGAGCAATTTTCATTAATGTAAGGCACTTTGATGGTGTTACAGTTACCATTAATAACTGTAAAGCCTATAGTATTATTATTATTTCATAATGTAGCAATTTTGCAGTACAATCCCTCTTTACCTAATATACACATTTAGTGTCTTTTTAATTTAAAACCTGTCACTAACTCCATATCTTTCCCTTCTATTTGCCAGGAGGTGATGGGACCAGTGGCCATGATCTTAGGTTTTTTGATGTTGAGCTTCAGACCATTTTTGCGCTCTCCTCTTTCACCCTCATTACAAGGATCCTGCAAAGAATATTAGGCTCACATTCAGTCTCCTCTGCTCTCACCTTCCTTCAACAGGAGAGCCTTGGAGCAATTATCAGCCGTGTCACTTTTCTTCTCACTTATATTTTTAGTTGGAGCTGAAAGATTGGCAATTGAGATTGCTTTTTGATATCGAGAGGAAAAGCAAAATAGATCACATTCTAGGTTTCCGAAAACAAAGTGGAGAAGAGGGTGGGGGAAAAAATGCCTGGGGAAGGAAGATTAGGATCCGAGTGTTCAAACAATGACCCGCTTACTGCAGCCCATTATGGAGATGAAGTGATTTCATCTTTGATATCTAATGAAACAGGATCCCTCGACTACTGGACAACTAGGAACAGATGGAAGGGGTGTCAGGGAATGATAAAAAGCCCGGGAGAATAAATGTTACAAATAGGTTAGCAGAAAGGAAGGGCGCCACGCCGCACCAATAAAACATCTCATGGCTCCAGCGTGTTCAGATAAATCTCAAAGTCTGTAATTGAAGAACTCTGCAGAACGTTTGCTGCCGGTTTTACAGGTGACTGGCTCACTGATAAATCTGAGATGCAGCAGGGGGAAGACCCAGAGAAGAAGACTTCAATCCCATCTTCATGATAAAATGCTGGAATCTTCATCTATTTTGGAAGAAGTTATGGCAAACCATCAATTCTCAGCCGGCGTTCTTTAGTGTTCAACGACTTTGCTTGAGGTTTTAGACCTGGGACTGCCGACCAACACATCATTAGCAGCAGAGTTCCCTTAAAAATGAAACACTCTCTGATTACCGTAACTGGAATTTGCCATATGTTCCCACATTGTAAACTAGGTTTTGTTTTGTGAACTTCATTTGCATGTTTCACCGTTCAGGCATGTAGATTTGAAAGTTGCAAATGTGGAAATTTAGCATATGTCTTCCAAACCTTAGATCCTTTTATCCAAGTTTTGACCAGTACCTCCATTCCACCTAGCACTGCATCAAAATGAAGAGCACACATTAAAAAGGTCACCTACATGGGCTCCTCTTCTGTTGGTAATCCCTAGAGATGAATGGACCAGCGTATTTCCAGTGTCAGTGTTTCATATATTCACCCAAACACCCATTCTCTCCGAGTTCCATATTACCCTGTGATTTATAAAACAACAATAAATCAGTAGGAATATTTACATGTACATGTCTGCTTGTTTAAAACTATTTTTTTCTGTAAAAATACGGTGCCTGAATATGTTTTCAGCATGTGCCTTTCTAAGCACGCGTCTTAAATTCCAAAACTTATATTTTGATTCTTGTTATTATTATTTTGTGCCAAATATTAGATCAGAATATTTGGGAAATACAAAACTGGGCAGATAAACAAGTCCAATCAAAACATTACTCCAGGAATTGTGGAGCTGGCTTGTTCATATCAAAATAGGCAGAGACACAAATTTTTGGTTGCTGTCACAATTAACTTGTATGTATGGAGATCTTGGGACACACACGAATGGCTCTTTATCAACAGTCTTTAGTTAACTTGTGCTACCTTTGGATGCCAAACATGGGAAATATTTAGCCCAAGACAGGTGACAGGACTAAGAACATAACACATGCTCACTGATGTTCTGGTCCTTGATGAAAAAAAAGGTTTTCTTGACCGATGCCCAGTGGATGCTTGTCGTGATTGTCCATAGAAACATGGTTTTTAATAAGGACATCTTGGTCAAGGTTTTATATAGTGCAAAATATAAGGTTTTTATGTTTCAAAATTCCTTCTTACCCCACCAAAGTGCCTAAGGGGTGAAAAATGCACAAAAATTTACCCAGGGCAGAGAAAACTTCTGAAATGTTTTATTGTCACACGGGAGAGCAAAATGAGCGAAGATTTGCATTCTTACACAAAGCTCACTTCAGACCCAGTTTTTCTGCACTAAATTAGAGGGGGACACTAAGTGGAGGAGAGGACCAGCATTGAATCTATTGGTGTAGACAAATCATTGCGTGATCAAGTTGGCCTTCAGGCAGCCTGGACTCTCTGAAAGAGTGGCAGACGGTGCAGGTTTGAAGGTGGGCTAAAGAGAATGAATGGATAGCTCAGTGGTTCAGGTATTTAGCTGCAGAGCCAGAAGTTGGGAGTTCAATTCCCCACTGGGCCTCCTTGACAGGGGCTGGACTCAATGATCCATAAGATCCCTTCCGGCTCTGCAGTTCTAAGGTTATACCTTATTCTAAAGTGACTCAAAAAATTGCTGTTCTGACCAAGTTGGAAAAGCACAGCATGCATGATATATACCTTTGACTGAGACTTTGAGATGATGATGATGATGATGATGATGATGATGATGATGATGATGATGATCATCATCATCATCATCATCATCATCGTCGTCGTCGTCGTCATCATCATCAGCAGCAGCAGCAGCAGCGTCGTCGTCATCATCATCATGGTCATTGTCATCATCATTGTTGTTGTTGATGATGCTTTCCTCTCTACAAGAAAACATATCATTTTTTGCTTACTCTAACCAGTTCTCCTAGTTCGTCTTTCTTTGCCCTGAGACTTTTCTCCCAGAGAAAAGTCTTTCTCTCCTCCCTTCTCGAAATCCTTAACTTATATTTAGGAACTCAGAGGTCAGAAACTTGATCGCAGTGCTAAAAAGACACTAACAATTCCAGAGGGTTAAAATACATGTTTTAACGATTGTAGCAGATGGCCAAGGAGTGCAAAGGCCCGGTCAGCCCGCAATCCCACACTGACCGACCCAAGATAACCTCTGACCTTCTCTGCCTTCTTGAACCTTGGGGTCCAAGTCAACCTCAACCCTTGGGGGACCAATAAATCCTCGGGAGTTCATATCAGAGATACAATATCCCAACTAGATACGTGAAAAGCAAAATATCCTAGTGAGTCAGACTGTGATGTTGGCTTGAATCACACCAGTGCATGCAAGCCATCAGGGTTCATTTGTTCTAATCAACTCAGACCAGGAGCTGGCATGCAAAATGGTAAAAGCACACAGAGAAAAATGTGACTGATATATTTCGAACACACTGGCCTTAATCCAGGCAAAATTCCTACCATGACTAAGTCTTCAGAACCAACTCACTGATGTTACTAGTTTCATATTAATTGCTGGATAGCTCAGTGGTTCAGGCCTCTGGCTTTGGAGGTAGAGGTTGGGACTTTGATTCCTCCTCTGTGCCTCCTTGAAAGGGGCTCGGCTTAATGATCCACAGGGTCCCTTCCAGCAATGCAGTTCAAAAGTTATTATTATTATTATAAAGGTTAGAAGACATCTTCCAGCACAATTTTTCCATATCTACTCAGAAGTCAATCCCACCAAGTTCAGTGGGGACTGAGAATCAAACATTGGATGCAATGTTTAGCATGTATTTAGAAGCAGTGCTCTCTTAAGTAGAGAAAAATGTCTGGTGTTAATTGCACCCATATCTTGAATTCCCTTTCTTTTTCTTTCTTTCTTTCTTTCTTTCTTTCTTTCTTTCTTTCTTTCTTTCTTTCTTTCTTTCTTTCTTTCTTTCTTTCTTTCTTTCTTTCTTTCTTTCTTTCTTTCTTTCTTTCTTTCTTTCTAAATTAATTCATTGATTACCACAAAGTAAATGCAAGCTTAAAATGTAAGTCTGATTGCTGGGATTGCCATATTGGATGATCAAAATTGTTTGTTGGCATAAACTTTTGCAGACTGAGAAAACCTATGACAAATAATACTTGTTTGTCTTTAAAGTGCCACAAGACTCTCCTGTTTTCTGCAGAAAAATTAGCGTAGGTATCCTCATGCTTATCTCTCAGGAAATCACATCTGAGATAGAAAACTTCCAAAATGCAGGAAATATGCAATCCCCTTATCACCCAAGTTTGAGCAAGTGTGAGTGTCTAATTCATCAATTTCACATGTTGATGCAAGCTTACCAAATTCACCATTCCTGAATCTACACATGAACCAGGATTCAGAGTGAAGGAAAAGCAGGGGACTGGGGAAGTGCTACACAATGGTCAAAGTTCATTTCTTGGATAGGAATAACTTTACCCCCATCTAGACATGGCTCCTGAAATAAAATGATGGTATATACCTTTAATATACTCATCCCGATTTTTTTTTTAACTGAAGAAACTACTCTTAATCTTGATTGAGTTTATTTTCGGATAGAAAGTTCTGGGACCCAGAGCATCATCTGACCACAGCTAAATCACGGACAGCTTCCACACCTCATTATATTCCTTCTCTTAAAAAGTAACTTTCTGATCTCCATTTGTAGGAGTGCAGCTTTCTGTCAGTTAAACCAATGATACTAAAGGAAGACGCCATGTGTCTTAAAAGAGTCTTCTCTCCAAGTAGCCCCAGGGGTCCAGCCACGAAGGGAGGAGACCTTGATACCGGGTGGGGTGGGGGGCTGGACATGCACAAACATTCATGACACTTCTGGCTTTCTGACCTCTCTGATCCCTTTCCTGAGCTTCAGGTTTCACCCAGATGTGGCGCATTTCCAGCAAAGAACCCTCCTACATGTATTTAAAGCCCTCACTTGTTGGTTGACCCCCTCCCTCCGCACCTTTATTTCTGAAATGTACGGCAATGCACCCTCGGGCAGAGTTTTGGAGAAACTATAGGACTGTATTCTAGGCAGATGCATGTGTTGAATATTTCGCCCCCATGGGATATAATTTGCCTCCATGGACAAAACAGTGGTGGGGGTGGCATATTTAGAAAGGTTCAAACCCATCAGTAATTCTCCTTCCGACTTGCAGCTGCTTTTATCCTATGAAAAGAAAGCATGCCAATCAACGATATATTAGTAAGAGGTGGGGAAGGTTTGAATTGAGAATATCTCGGTTCACTTTTCACACTGTAAGCACTTCTCTGGGGTAGGAATTCTGTACCAAGCTGGAAGGGACCCTATGGATCATCAAGTCCAACCCCAATCAAGGAGGTATAGTGAGGAATCGAACTCCCAACCTCTGGTTCTGTAGCCAGAGACCTAAACCACTGAGCTATCTAGTGATCTGCATTCTATATTGGGATGGGGGTGTGTGCTTTTATAGGGATGACGTTTTCTTCAGCTGCTGCAGTTACATCAGATTGGGTGGAGAAAGCCTGCTTCTTCTTGGCCAACGCTCTATTAAGGGACATCTCTAAATTCTGTTTTTGTTGCTGCTACATGTCGTCCTCTCCAACTTGAAACTACCCTATGAATGAGTTTCCCCCAAAACTGTCAGCTCAGCCTAGATCAGCTCTTGTAAACCCCAAAACGGTGGCTTCCTTGATGGAGACAATCCACCCCATATTTGGTCTTCCTTCTTTCTTGCTACCTTCAACTTTCCCTAGCATTATTCTCTTTTCCAGTAAGTCTTGCCTTCTTGTGACATATCCAAAGCAGGACAGCTGGAGTGTCGTCGTTTTAGCTTCTAATGACAGCTCAAGCTTGATTTCATCTAGGACTCACTTGTTCATCTTTCTGGTGGCCCAGAGTATCTTCAGCTATCTTCCCTGTTGCCCCATAATTAATTCCTTGAACACTCCCACTCCAAGGACAAGAAAGAGATGCCTTCTTAACTAGAGATGGGCACAAACCACCAAATTGACACAGTTCATGCCAGTTCATTCATGCAGGTGTTGGGTGCTTCCCAGCCCTGCCTCCCCCAGTGGGCACCCATTCGGGGACAGCTCACAGAGGAGGCAGGGCAGGGAATCTAGGGTGCTGCCTCTGAGTGGGTGCCTGTGAGAGGAGATGGGACTGGGAAATACCAAACATCTGTTCAGCCAAAAAAAAACGAACTGGCATGAACTGTCAAACCTGTGGTTCCTGCCTCTCTCTATTCCTAACCAAAACTTC
The DNA here is from genome assembly GCF_051106095.1 of Pogona vitticeps. Lineage (NCBI taxonomy): Eukaryota > Metazoa > Chordata > Lepidosauria > Squamata > Agamidae > Pogona > Pogona vitticeps. Next base: position 8,579,058 of record NC_135792.1, on the reverse strand, counting down.
AGAATCTGAGGCTGACCTGCTTTACCATTTCGCACTTAATAGTTTATATAGCTCCACCTCCTTCTTGTATCTAGCCAGAAACACATCTCCTTGGCTAGTAAATCTAGTTTTCGTCCCATCGGTCAATAAAATATTGGATTATAAGGCCCAACAGAGACCAGAATTAGAAAAACAAGATTGTTATTCCTCTTTTATTTTAAAAAAAAACGAGGAGGGGGGATCAGGGTTGTTTATACCTACAGTTTCAAAGAGTACACCGGGAACAAAACATGTATCCATGGAACATCTCTGCCAGGAAGTGCTAGTTATTACAGATGTGTTGATGTAATCAGGCCTTACGATACCTTTGTTTGTGAAACAGTTATTACACAAATGTGTGACTTTGAAGATGCAAGAATATGCAGCTGTGCCACCTCCTTTACATACGTGGTTGGATAAGCCTTATTGAAAAGGGTCTTTGCTGTTTCATGTTATACAGTATGTGTGTTGCCAGGTCCTGAAATGGCCCTCTTTGGCCCCAGCTCCCATCCACCCATCTTGCCCCCTAAGAATGGGACTGTCCTGTCCTGACCACCATAGCCTGTTTCCACACCCAGGTCTTCTTGGGAGTATCTGAAAATGTCTAGAAATGTCCTCATTACTGCATTCTTTCTAAACTCTAGCTCTTTGGATTACACATGGAAACTTGTTTTGCATATTTAGAAATGCCTTCTGTAACCTAAAGAAAAAGTAAGAGCAATGTGGAATGCCGGAACAAGTGGAATCTTATCCAAGAGCACTGTGGAATCTTTCTAGCCGGAGGGCTTTCAGAGCAAGCCGGGGAAACATGTGGCCGGAACAGCTGAGCAGCTAAACTTCGGCTGGACTCTAGCCACCAAAATGTCCATTATAACCTTGTTTTTAATCACTGGTTCTCTGCGGTTAACATGAACTGCACATCTGATATTAATTCATGTCGGGGGCTAGCTATCTCAAGATGAAGCAGAATTTCCCATCTCTGTTTACTTTTTCCCAGGCCTCCAAACATCCATTGACAAAGGAGCTTCATTTACTACTGAGCAAACAAGCGGTTTGTGACAAGGGACTCAAGCTGGTCCGTAAACAATGGCATGCAAAAGTGCAGATGGAGGTGAGAGAGAAACATAATGTAGAATCCCGGGATCTTAACAAATGTTCGGTCTGAGTCCCAAGCCCCAAATTCGAGTCCTTCTTAAAACAAGTTTCTTTTCCCTCAGAAAAAGGGGAGGGATGGGTGGCTTCTGAGTCACAAGTCACATCCGACTTAAATCTGACTTGACAGCAGGACCCATGATTCAAGTCTCAATCCCTGGTAGAATCCACTGGTGTTTCTGAATGTAATTTGTAATTTGCGGCTTGGAATCTACAAGATGCAAGCTTAGACATCTGCACACAGAACCAAACTTACCTCACATCTCTATGGCTTAATCAGTATATATTTATTACTCAGATGTGAGCGATTTTTGTCTGTCGAGGTTCCGAGGGTTCTGAGGGAATAATACACAGAGCATCATAATAAAACTGTCTAGTGGAAAGCAGTTTAACATAAGGATATAAAAAGACCATGTTTTGATAATATATACAAAATAAGGTTATTATAATGGATACTTATGGACATTTTTATTTGTGACCAAAAAAAAGGGTAATGCAACACATCAAAAGTCTAGTGCCTCAATACATCAATAGCTGTAGTTTTAAAAGAGGTAGACATGTGAGACTGTGCTAGCATATAAGACCAAAAACCGAAGGAAAAAAATTAAAGATGACAAAATCATTGTAGCATCTTAAAGACTGGCCTGCTATATTTTAATGCAAGATTTCATGGAGGAAGTGGACTTGTCCACAAAAGCTCACATTAAAATATAGCAGATAGTCTTTGGGGTGACTTATTAAAAAAATATTTTGACCTGATATGTCTACACATTGAGATACCCTACTGAAAAACAGGCCAGCTACTGTGAGATTTTCTTTGCTAGCACCGGAGGTGTGAAAATCTCAAATGGTCACAGGGAGGGTTGTGTAACAATTGCAAAATTTGTGAATATGTGTGCTTATGCAGTGAAAAGAAGCTTACAAATTGTATTGATCATCCTTCATTCCCTGCCTCACTCTGAATGCAGCAAATGTCCCAAATCCATGTTTCCACTAGCTCTCTTCACAGTTTCATCCCTTCTTCCTGGCAGTTTGGTAGGCTGACACAGAAATAGCTTTTGCGCTGTGTCCTGAGTCCTGGTTCCATCTGGGCATAGGTAGAGATAGGTGTCCTAGCTTTAAAGCCACCTTGCACACATTTCTAATGTTCCCTTCTCCAGATGTAAGAGCCTGGAGATTTATCCCCTCAATGGGAGAACTGGGAAGCATACCAATTTCCGAAGACATCACCAGCATCCTGACCTGGCAACACGTGGAAGAAGCACAGCGTTGGGTAAGATCTAAAAAGACTGCACAGGCTTCAGGCAGTGACCATTTTCATAAAATCAAGACTGCCGGTATTCTTACTGGTGGCATGTTGGAGGGCACACCCCAGGGGTAAGGAAGAAGAGAAAGAAAAAGAGAAAGAGAAAGAGAAAGAGAAAGAGAGAAAGAAAGAAAGAAAGAAAGAAAGAAAGAAAGAAAGAAAGAAAGAAAGAAAGAAAGAAAGAAAGAAAGAAAGAAAGAAAGAAAGAAAGAAGACTCAGCAAATGCACTGGGTTGAGAACACAATTTTAATGGGAGGCTCATGTTTTCTTTTGTGTTTAAACATTTCTGGATCCACATCAGAGAGCAATAAAGCACCGCATGTATCACAGTAATTGTGTTGTTCAGGAAATCTGGGCCGGGCCCACAGCCAGTGACAAACAGAGTTGGTGGAATCGTCTGCCAAGTACCACTGCCACAGAGGGACATGCCGCCATCCCATCAGGGCCAGCCTCCCTTAACCATCCACAAAAGGTTTTATCGGATCTCCCCACGCCTGGAATGTAAACAACATCAGGCCTGTACCTGAGAAAAGAGACTGGGAGACAGTGATGGACAGGATATTCCCAGCCGTTTTAATATTTCCTTTTGCAGTGCATAATGAAGTCTGACAGACAAGTTCCAGCACAAATACGAAAATAACGGTTTGCCTTTCCCAACGGCTCGGAGTGGCCATAAAAGCTCGCAAACATAACAACAAAGATGTTAATCCAGACCCTGGTGGACTGTATGAGCTGAATAACAGCTGTCCAGCTGTGAAATGTTTGCCCTGGCTAAATGGAAAATGGCTGACTCTTGTTGAGAGGGAAGACACAGGTCACGTCATATTTTGTCACTTTGAATAAACCCCCGGGAATTGTGCAATGACCAAAATTCAACCCAAAATGATGTGCGATGAGACAGACGCACCACAATGTTTTCCATCTGCTTACAATTTTCTAATCGAGTTGTAGACAAACTTTGAAGGGGTTGAGGAGGGTTGAACAGGATAAATTAATTCGAGGCAGCGGGTAGAAAGAGCCATAAATCAAGAACAGAAGAAGGGCTATGTTGGATCAGACCCCAGGTCTACCTCATCCCAACTTTTGTTCACACAGCAGAAGTGTAACTGCATCATGTGTCTTACCTTCCCCGGCAGCGGATCAACAAAAATATAGAACATCTCTCATATTGGGAGTGACTCCACCACTTCTTGCCTGCTACCCATTGGTGCCTCTATCACCCATAAATTGGTCTAATCCTTTTTAAGGACATCCACGTTGGCAGTGAATTCCACTATTGAATTATGTGCTGTGCAATAAGGTCCTTCCGTTCACCTATTAGTGGCAATGCTTTTGTACTAAGGTTACTGCATTGTAAAGACGGCTACTGTTGAATTTTTTTAGAAGCCTTCACCCCCAGGAGAACATTTTCAAAGCTTGATCCTGTCCAAAAGTTGCATTGCACAACTCAACTGGATTTTTCTGGAAGACATTTTGCACTGAAAATTTCCAGGATTTCTTGCCAGTGCCAGAGAAAGACATCCATTTTGGAGAACGTTCTCTAAATATTCTCCACAGTTTCTCTGTGTGGCATTTACCAGCAATAATATATTGGCGACTGCTATCTGTGTTATACTAGTAAGATTGAAATTCTGTTGCTTAGAACAGTCGGTTTTACTGAGGTTGGGCCACTGAATGATTGGGGATTTGATAAGTCAACTCCTCCATAAGTTCCATTGATCCAATGGACCTACTCTAGTTGCAACTTGCTCATCCACCATCCCAACTCGTAGGAGGACTGCAGTAAAGCTGAAAGACAACTTGGAAGTTGCTAGACTCACAGTATTAGCACTAAATTTTATATTGACAATTACGTAACAATTAAAGTTGATTAATTTTGCTTGTATTTAGAGGAGAGATAAAAGAAATCTTGCTAAATACTTGTTGTCACAGAATGGGGCTGAACAATGACTTCTTTTTGGCAAGACCAAGAAGACGTTTGCTGAATAAACAAAGTCTTTGCTTTCTGTCCAGCTTTCTGCAATTTGAGCAGAATGGCCTTGTGCAAAATTCATTTCTTTTTGTTTATGAGGCTAAGTGAACACGGAGACACACGCTAGTGCAGCACACACACAAAGACTGGATGAGTGATCGAAAACACAAAGACAACCAATCCAAAGCTTTAATTTTAAAGAGTTCACGGGACAAAGCAACGCAGTTTAGCAACGCAACACCATACAATATATAAGATGTGCCCCCGTCATTGCCATAAATGCGGAAATCTTGTTGCAATGAGTGGCATAAAAAACGTGGCTCATGGGGAAGAGGATTTTTATGCTGCTTCTCATACTCATCTGTGTGAAAAAGGGACAAACAATGATCTCTATCCCTAATTTAGGTGCATCACACACACACCCATAGATTGAGGCCTCCTTGAACAACGGCTTCCTTAGTCTGTAGGTAAACCCAGTACTGTGTGGTCCCATCATCTTTTTAAAGGAAAGAGCATGGAACACTCTTTTTTCTGTGTCACAGGGAGGCAGGAGGAAGGAAAAGAAGGCAGCTGAACAGGTTGTACTCTGGCTGTGTCAGAATTTTCCACATGCCTTTTGAGTGTCTTTTACTGCCTGACATCAGCTCTTCAAACTGACTTTCTCAACGTCCAACTGACCTTCATGTGTTATGCTGATCATAATGATGGTGTTCTGGAGGCACAGAACAATTGTCTCAAATGTCCTTCTAACAAAGAGACTGTGATGTATATGGCTGACTATTTCATTGGTCTGTTTTTGGCAGCCCCCATAGCAAACTAATGATTTGGTTTCTGTCTTCCCCCCTCTCTCAAGGGGCTCATTTCACATTACTGGCTCCACGTATTTCTCCTTTCCCCTCAGTATCTGGGCTTTGGATTAGCTTTGTCCAGATATATCAGATGCCTTCTTTCGAGTTCCAAGTTCAATTTCATTTTATTATCTTCTCCCTACTTTTTCCAGTTTTGTCAAGCCAGCTGCTGGAAAAAAAATGGGTTAAGTTTCATTGGAGTCCTCCTGCCAGGATGCTCACCAGGAGACGAACAATTATGCTCATCGTGAAGAATTTGAACCATCAGCTTCAAATGATGGCAAAGAAAATTTTGATTGAACATTAGCAAGAACTTGGTGACAGGAAGAGCTGTTCAACACTGGAATGGATGGGTTTGGAGGGTGCTTTGCTCTTCTTGAGGTTCTCCTGGAGGTTCTGATGTGGAGATTGAAATCACAGGTATCAGAGATGCTCCAGCTCATTGGCTGTCAACCTTGGGTCCCCAGATGTTCTTGGATTACAACTCCCAGAAGCCCTGACCAGCACAAGTAGAGGCGAAGGCTTCTGGGAGTTTTAGTCCAAGAACACCTGGGGACGTGTTGGGAACCATTGCTCTAGTTGTATATTCCAGTTGGGGTCCCTTTCAATGGTGTATTATATGCTATCAAGTTGCATCCGAGTTATGGCAGTCCTAAAACCATGTTCGAGGTCAGTGAATATTTAAATAGTGGCTTTACCAATTGAAACATCCCAACCTGGTGAATTTTTGTGGCCAAGTAGGGATTCAAGCCAACATCTTCTGACTCCTAGTTTGCCTTTCTATCCACTACATCACACGACATACCTTTCAACTCCACAGCTCTAAAAAGCTATGATTCTAAGCATCTCCTGGATGTTTGCTTAACTTGCTGCTCCATGCATTGATGTTTAGTTTCTAATTTTTATTTTGAGGTTGGGAGAAAGGCTATATCCGTGTCTTATCCTCTGAATTTATGGGTGGTTGATAAAACTTAAATGAAGCAGCACAAGATGATGCAATTGTCATTTCCTCAGAAGCATACTTTTTTTTTTTTAAAGGTAGCATACTTCTGTTAATCACAACGGAGGTGAATTTACTCCAGTTTCATGGGGCCAGTGAATCTACTCCAGGTTTTCATCTTAACTATAAGAGAATTATCCAGAGTGCCAAACTGTTTTGAAAATAGAATGCAGCACCTTGGATAGAACGCAGCACCCATGGGGTTAGATTAAACCCCAGAGTGGATTCGCTACCCCCACAAAATCAGCATCCTAGACTCCACAGGTTTACCTCTCCACAAACTTGGCTGAACCTACTCGCTTCCAAACTAGCTTGCTTTTGCTTTCTCATTGGGTCATTGGGAGATAAAATGAGGCTTCATCTGAGAGTCTAAGCTTCGAATAAATTGTGTGTCTGGAAGTGATGCAGAAGCAGGAAAGAGTAATGTACATGTAACTAAATATTAATGACTCTCAGAATTTAGAGAAGTCCTCTCAGTCCATGCAGCTAGAGTTGGAGAACTTCAGGTCCTCCAGGACTCCGACCCCAAGCTAGTCTTATTCAGTTGTGAGAGATGGTAAGAGTTGGACTCTATCAATATCTGCAAGGCCATAAGCTTACCAGTCTTCATGTAGACCACTTTATGTGCATTATCCATTCCAGGATGTCAGATGACCAAGTTCCTCATATTTGCACCCGGCCTGGCCAACCCAGGAGGTCCCTACTCCCTGCTATTATACTTTTTCCCCCTCCAGCCACATTGTTCTTTCATAGCTCTCCTCTGAGTAATCACACTTGTAATCCACGTTTCCATCCTAACAACCAATCAACAGCCCAGCAAAGGTTAAAAGAACTGTACGAAATCTAGAACTTCATCCAGTGATAGTGTTATGGCTTTCTAGTGAACCATAGAAGCCTGGATTGGGATCCGAGGTTGGACAGGCTTGGCTCAAGGGCCTTGAGTCCTCTCACCTTGCCCTAGAAATGAAGTTAGCATAAATAAATCTAGGCTAGATCGAGAGCTAGGTATAAGTCATTGTAGATCTCAGGGGTCCCTCGAAAATGAAGAACGACTCCCTTGCATTCTAAATCACAATCCTTCTGCTTCCCAAGGATGGGGATGCAGCTGAAAGCTAATAAAGAAGATTGGCAGAGTTAGCAGCAGTCACACCTGTTTCAACCCTGCTGTGAGCAATTGAGATAGGCTTTGAAACTTTGAAGGCAGCCACTTGGTTGGGTGCACACCTTATCTTATTTCAAGCTCCTCTGTTTGACTGACGGGGTCTTATCTGTTCTGTGTGATTTAGGGCAGAACAGAAGGAATTTGAAAGACAAGTGAGCTAGCAGACTTCACAAGTGAAATATCCAAACAGAGAGATAATTAACTTAAGGCTTTGGGTACCCTTCCCCATCCTAACCACCAAATAACACACAACGGCTCCTTTGTATCTATGGATCTTTTTAAAAATTAAATACCACCAGTGTTCATAACAGCCCTGTTCCCCTGGAGTCTTCATTTGGTGCATAGCAAACAACTGATTAACCCATGTCAAGCCTTTTCAGACAAACTAAGATTTGGATCAGTTGTCTTTTCCACATTTCATGTCACATGAAAGAGATGGGCAAACATTACTAGGGAGGCAGTGGGACATGTTATGCCACAACTTTGGAGCAGAGAAGTTCAGGATTCTTTTCAGTAGAAGGAGCAGGATGGTGCCCAAACACTCCAGGGAGAACTGTACACATTTTGGACTAAAGGAAGAAATTCACATTACCACCTAAATTGGGAAATAGTTACCTGAATGGTAAGTAGAAGCAAATGGAAGTAATTTAATGAGTTGTTCAACAAAATATTAAGTCTGAAATGCACATTATCCAAGCCCACCATTAGTTACTATTGCTAATGCTGAAATCACACAAGCACTTAAAAAAAGAGAGGCAAGTCTAAGTGAAAATAGTTAGGAGAAAGTGTGGCACTATTAACATATCAGCAAAGAGCTCACAATCAATCCTTCCTTCCTTTCTTCTTCTCTTTTTCTCTTCCTTCCTTCCTTCCTTCCTTCCTTCCTTCCTTCCTTCCTTCCTTCCTTCCTGGGGAAGTGCCCACAAACAAACCCATATAATGACCCTGTTAACACGATGCATCAGTTCCATTTTGTCTGGAGTTTAAGGTTTATATTCAACCATCTTTTATGTCCCTCATTTGCTCCTGGTTATTAAGTCATGAATGGCCAAAGACAAATGGGGCAGGAGGGAAGAATTTATTAGCCCTCCTGATATGTTAAAAGCATTCTGTCAAAGAATTTGAAAAACGCTGCTCATATTCAACATCCAGAGGCAGCCAATTCCACTCTTGAGGAAGGAAAAGTATGTAAAACCCATCAGGATCTGAGTGTGGAAATCCAGGAACTGGCTCATGGTATCCTCTTACTGACAAATCGCTATTACTTAAAAGCCACGTGAGGTTTTCAGTGCAATTATCAGTGGCTGAGGAGAAACACAGGTCTCATCTCCGAAGTGGCTGCGAGAATGAGAGAGCAAAGGGGGTAAATGGTGAGATTTATGGAACCAGGAGAGGTTGTTGACAGATGATCTTGAGGGGAACGAAATTGGGAAAGTGATCCTTGTTTTGCCCACAGCCCTTGACAATTAACAAAAATCTCAAAGCTTTCTGCAGATGCAGCCTAGGGCAATAAAAAAAGGTTGTCTGGAAAGAAAGATATATTTGATGCACACATTAGAAAGTCGGTAAGTCCACCATGCACATTAAGTTCAATAAATGAACTCCCAGATCAGAGAAAATGAGACACTCCTGAATTATTGCAACATGTCTGGAGAGTAGCAATTGTTTCCCTCTCTCTCTCTTTCCATCTAGTTCACTGGCTCCGAACCCTGGGTCTCTAGATGTTCTGGGACTAACACTCCCAGAAGTCTTCACCACCAGCTGTGCTGGTCAGGATTTCTGGGAGTTGTAGTCCAAGAACATGTGGGGACCTGAGGTTGGGAACTACTGCTCTAGGGCAAGCCTGGCTGATTTTTCTCACAAGGATGCATACATCTGGTACAAAATACTATGCACCTCTGCTTTAAAGTATGCTCACATCTTATTACCTGTCCCCTCTTATCCTTCTGAAGCCAGGTTCCAGATTGAAGAAAGGACCCGACAAGTCCATGGAACAAGTTCAGAAGAAAGCTGAGGACAGAAAACACAATGCTATTGCTCAGAATGCAGTGCCATGGCAGAGTCAAAGCATGGTCCATGGAAACACAGTCGAAGAAGAAAAACAATGATTGAAAGGTCACCATTGAAGAGGGATATCTTCAATATCTCATCCTCTCACAGGTGAAAAGAATAATGTTGTGATCACTTCTCTTCATGTATGAGGATGAGACCTGCAAAGATTTTCATTCCTGCCCTTCTAGAGATGGGCATGGGCCCCTGGTTCATTTACTGGCTGAACAAGTGTTCGGCCTTTCAAAGCCCCACTTCCTCTGGGAGATGCCCCCAGTGCTCCGAGGAGGTAGGACAGGGAATCTAGGCTGCTGTCTCTGGGTTTGTGCTCACCAGATGAGGTGGAGCTTTGAAATGCCAAACACCTGTTTGGCTGGCGAACAAATCAGCTGGCAGTTTGTGCCCATCACTGTCTAGGACTCGTGGCCCTCTTTGCAGCTGTTGGCCAATCTTCTGAATAAGGTCCTTGAACGTTTTGAGTGTTCACAAAGAAACTGTCAGCAACATAAAGTTCGAAAAAGTTCTGCTTCAGAAGGGGGAAGTGAAAAACATGTGTTTATATTGCTTCAAGGAAATTCCCTGTCTTGAATTTTAATGGCCTTTGATACAAAGGGAGTTTTAGACCTCATGATCAGCAACTTGGAACATAGTTCTCTATGCCCCTTATCAGCCTCACAGTTGACCATAATAACTACATACCAAAGAAAGTGCCTTAGACAACGTCAGCCTATTTCTCATTCTACGCCAGTATTAAAGCTTCAGTTGGCAAAGGCACTACCATACCCACCCTGTAAACATTGGATTTCATTTGATTTTGGAAACTAAGCAGGGTCTGGGTTGGTTAGTAAGTGGATGGGAGGCCAAGAAATGGTAGAAATCTTCAGGTTCCGATAGGAAAGCATTGTGCCTGAAACCTTGGACAGCCACTGCTGCCAGCCAATGTTGACAATACTGGGCTAGAGAAACTGATGGTCTGATAGAGCAATTTCATTTGTTTCTAAGCTCTTCAGAGTCTTAACTCTTTTTTTATCACAATAAAATTGATCTAACTGGGAAGGGCAAGGATTGAACGTGGAACCTTCTTCAGGCAACCTGTGTATGCTACACCTTTTTCATTGCCAACTCTTCCTGTGGTAGGACACAATGTTGCATTACATGGCAGCCATCTTGAAATGTCCATATGATATGATAAGTATCTTCAGATATCCAAAGGACTGTCACATGGAAGAAGGAGCAAACCTGTTTTCTGTTGTTCTCTAGAAGGTAGAGTCCAACTACTGGACTCTAATTATAAGAAATAAGATCTTGACTGAACATAAGGAAGACCTTCTTGATGCGAAGAGAGCTGCTGGATGCTGGGATGAATTGCCATGGAAGGTGGTGGAGTCTGTTTGGTTGAAGGTGTTTAAATAAAGTTGGGATCCTTTCCTTCAGAGATGAACTGGTGGTATATGTCCTGCAGCAGTGGGCCTTTGACCAGCTGACCCATGGTGTCCTTTCCAACTCTACAATTCTATGATTCCAATCATACCTCAGCTAGAGGTTGGGAGTTAATATTCTCCACTATGCATTCCAGAACAGTTGGTCTACATCACCTTGGAGAAGCTGCACCATCCCAAGAAGAAGGGAATGGTAAACTCCTTCTGAGTATTCTCTACTTGGAAAACTCTGAAAAAAGGTTGCCGTAAGTCAGAATTGATTTGATGGCACATGGCAATATCTCCTCCAGGTTTGATCTTCATCTGACCATCACAACCAACGGAGTGTTCAGTTGGGACTCCTGCCCTCTCTCAACTGAATATCTCCTTTGGAAAAAAAAGGTATTTGTGCAAGAAAGACTGCACGACCATCAGTTTTTCACTTAGGGACGGATGTTAGTGCCTGCCACTGATAAGCCTCTTGGAAATGAATGGAAGGGTATGAGAGGTGATGCTACTGAAAAACAAACAGTTAAGGGAAGGCAAATGGGACATGCTTATCAATCTTGGCATGAAATCAAAAGCTTTTTTGCCTGCCTAGGTTGATTTAGATTTCCAGTAAAATTGCTGTCTAGGTACAGATGATGCTGAGAAAACTGTGACCGCCAAAACATCAAAGCTCCTGTCTTCAATTTCTGCAGAGTGTTCAGCAGTAGCCATGAAATTATAGACGTCTCTTTTTTAAAAGGTGCACAAGGTCCCTTGTCTTCTTGCATCAGAAAAGCCCTCTTCCGGATGCCTTCAGGAGCAACACAGAGAGAGCTGCAAGACAATTCTGCATCTTTTATTTTATGCAATCTCTTTTCTATAGATCCCATATCGAAGTAGAAGAATTGGACTCTCCAGTCCTGCCTGGATAGGAAATCCATTATCACACTTGTTCATGCTTTGTAGTCTCAAGAGCCGAGTACTAGAGTTCTCTCTACATGGGGCTGCCTTTGAAGGTGATACAGAAGTTACAGCAGCTGCAAAATAAGGATCCCAGGTTGATCTTGAGGGCTTCTAGATGCAACCATATCTCTCCGATTCTGGCAAGCCTATGCTGAATCCCTGTCTGCTTCTGTGCCAAAGTCAAAGTGCTATTTTCAACTTATAAGGCCCTAAATAGTTTGGGACCTCCGTACCTGTCAGAGCATCTCTCCCTACAATCTTCTCCCTGGACCACTCAGTCATCTCAGATTTCATTGTTGAAAGTGAAGCGAAGCTGAGGAAAAAAAACCAAATTGTCCACACCGTATGAATGAAGGTCCTATCAGAAGGTCCTATCATTAACAGCCTTGCTCAACTCTTGCACACTTAAGGCTGTATTATGGGTTCAATCCATCTCATGTAGGTTTTCCACTTTTCCTGTTGAAATTTTATGCATGTCTCGACCCCCAAGTTCACTGGCAGTTTAATATAATGTCATTTTGTTAGCTTCTGAGAAGCATCTTAGGCTGAATGCAGCTCCCTGCAATGTGTTAGGTCAAGCCTGGTGAATCCCTTTCAAGGTAGAGGTTCTCAGGAATTAATATTGAGTGGAATCAAAGCTCAAGAAGAAGGATCAGCAATACTAGTTTTGTTTTGTTTTTCAGCTGAAAGCTCCTACTGCCAGTGAATAACTCTTAGGACAACCATTTCCAAATTTCCTGGGTGGGGGGGACATTAAAAAAAAAGCAGGGAAACATTAAATGATGTTGTCTCAAGGACCATTTGGGGAAGCCTGGAGGGAGTTGGTTTGTTTCCACCACCACCCCATCAAAGACGGGTGTTTCTTCCCTTCTGCTAAACTGGCCAGATCGTCAACTTTTTGTGCATTTTCTGTGATGAATCTTTGAGAACAAGGAGGGGGGAAAAAGGGCAAAGAGCACTCTAGTCCTCTACTAAAAAAGTCTTCGTAGTTCTTTTAATCATCATTCTGGATGGTTTCTTGGCTGTTCCCAACCGATCCATCCCTTACGAGCTCAGCATGAAGAATCTCTTCCAATTAACAGAAGCATTTGGCATTGTTGACGCCTTGGTGTGAAATGTCTGTGGGGCAGCAGCTTTTGGCCAGAATCATGCAAGGACCACAGTTAAAAGTTTTTCAACAGCTGCTTTATCTCTGCTCCCCACCCCCAGCCCAGTTTTAAGTTGAACCTTAGTCCCTTTCTTTCTCACCCACCCCTGCCATAATAGCTCACCCCTAGGTCCTGTCAAAGCCATAAGGAAAGGTATAAATTTCCCGGCTGGGTCACAGTTCACCCGATTCATTTACTGAAGGATTATAAATGTGTCCAAGCTCTGAATGTCACCCCAACCTTCTGTGGAGCTTACGAGGAATGGCATGGTCATCCACCATTGTTTGATTTGCTTGGGAGCCAGTCCTCGGTATTACACTGCTGAAGGTTTGAAGTTTGCTGCGAACGGATGACAGGCAGTGGAGAGATCTCTTGTGAAAGAAACCTCTTAAAAATATGGTTAGGGTTCACAAAACTCAGGGTGGGAGCAGGCTCAAGTCTCAAGGAATTCCAATGCTTCTTCCAGGCAGGAAGTATTGAAGGAAGACGAGTACGTAAGGTAACTTTGAAGCCTAAGCAACCACCTGCATCCATTCTGGGCTGGTGCCAGGGCTCACTACCTTAGGAAGAAGGTGTCTCTCTTCATATTTATCCAAACAGAGTGATGACCTAAAGTCTACACACCCATCAGCACTGTCCCCCATCACTTCTAGGCTTTTTGGCACAAAGTTAGACCACTTGGAGGAAAGCAGGGGTGAAGCATGAGCACTGCGACTCCTGAAGCCTAGGAAAATTGTGTCCCCTCCAAACCCTTGCTTGACCCACCTCTTTTACTTTCAGAAAGGGCCACTTTGATGACATAACAAGACCCCTGCTCTGCCAGATTTTGCAATGAAACATCAGAGAACGGCTCATCTGTGAGGTTGGCTTAAGCCAAAGATGGTAAAAGTGTAGCCTTTTTGGATATGGCTAGACTGGAACTTTTACCCTCTCTCAGTGGTGGCTTTGCTGGCTAAGGTCTAGAGTCCAACATCAGCCAGAACGTTTGGAAGAGAAGGAACATTTCAGAAGTGATATGGTTACCCCTAAATAGGGCTCTCCTTTATGAGGTGGGGAGTACTGAATACTATGTATTCTTCTTTCTATGGTACAGCATGGAATGAACGTTCACATGTGCTGTTATAAGCGTTGGAGTTTTGTCTGTAACCTTGCATGCTGTCTGTAGTTTGTGTGACTTTTCTGAGCTGAAGTTGTAAGCCGCCCAGAAACCTTTGTGTAGAGTGGGCAGCATACAAGTTAAATAAATAAATAAATAAATAAATAAATAAATAAATAAATAAATAAATAAATAAATAAATAAATAAATATTTATCCAGCAGTAACCAATCACACCTTCCCACCTCTTAATTCAATGAGAGCACTGCCTCTCTCCTGAGTATTCCTTTCCCTCTCTTTAGTCTATTGAAGTCAGTTGTGTTTGTTTGTTTGCTATTGACAAATTCACAACTGTGAGTAATGAAAAATTTTTTTATTTCTTCTCTTACAAATATCTCAGATTGAGCTACTTAGACCTTAAGTGTCAGTTAATGAGAACTTGAGGCGATCGTCCTCTGGGACTCTCTGTACTTCCGTTGCATAGCAAGAGGAATTTTAATCAAAATTTCAAAATCCTGTAACAATAAGAAAAAAAATATAAACATGTGAAGTGTAAATTTATTGAAGTATCCTTAGCATGGGGAGGATGACTAACAAAGAAGTATTGAGGCAAACGAATAAAGAAAAAATAATAATAATAAAATGCAGAAAACTGTTACAACTAATCTTTTAGGGGAAAAATAAATAGAAGCAAACAATCTTAGACAGTGAGGTAGATGCTGCATAGTATCCTCATTTTACCAAATCTAAAGATAGACTAGATATCCAGTTTCTGGTAGAAGGGGAAAGAGAGGTGGAAATAATGCAGGAAGAGATGTTACATTTCAACTGTAGTTATGAGTAGAAATTATGTTTATTTGAGACAGTAAGAAATCAGTTTAACAAGTAATATTTTCTGACATTTTTTTTCCAAATTACCTGTGCAGTTGGAAAATGGAGGGTCTTGAAATGAGAGGCATTGAAATTGCTTTTTGAAAGTAAATGTCAGAGTTGTGATCTGAGGGGCCCCTCGGCTAAGCAGACGGGGTGGGAGAGGAAAGAGGAACATAAAGACAGGCATCATTTTGGGAGGGTGGAAGGAGGCATTTTCGCCTCCTGTCTTTGCTGCGCTGCGGGTGTGAGCCAGGAGCTGGGAGCCAAGAACAGAGATGGCATGGGACTCCAACTGGAGGGTGGTGGTGGAGACATCTTGAACGCTGTAGCCCTTTCCCCTCAAGATATCTGGCTGCCGCCTGCAGTCTGAAATGGCACAACCGAGAGACAGGTTTGCTGCCTCAGTAGAAACAGCCTCAAAAATCCTTGCCAACGGGAGGCCCCAGCACAGGTGCCGAAGTTGAAATGTTTAATGTTATTATCGCCTCAAACAGAGCGTGGACTTTTTCTCCCCCCTCGGCCTTCACTCTGTGCTGCTTCTATTCTTAAGTATGAAACAGCAATGCCTGAGAGCCGAAGAAAGCAAACATAATCCAGGAAAAGCCAAAAAAATAAAAAAGCAAGCAACCTCCAAACCCTGAAGCTTTTTAACTCGTCGCTCCCAGCGAGCATTCCTCTCTGTATGCCAACCATTCATTCCTGTAATGTTTAGTGGTTTTGCAAAGAGATTTTTTATTTCCTGTCAAACTTTCCTTTCTTCAGGTTTCTAATTTGGACTGAAGGATTGGTACACGTTAGTTTTTCAGCGTCGGTTTGCGGGTCCATCTAGAAAACCAGACCTTTCCAAAGTCGGTCACCTGCTCACCACTTTTTATGGATCGCCCAGAGAAGGATGAGTGGTGAAGTGCATTAGAGATGGAGCATGATCATATTTGGGTGTGAATGATTTACCATTTGTGTGTTTGTGTGTCTGTTGCTTCTTGTAAGAATGAGGAGGACACCACTGGAAAATAGTCAAGTTTGCGTGAGTGATAAAATGCAAGTTACACCTTCACCAAGGGACAGACTTGATCACTCTGCATGCTCTCTGCTGGAGCAGCCTTCCAGAGTCCTCTAGACATGGTAGGCTACCACTTCCATCATGCCACTTACTAGCATCACTAATAAGTACATTTACTATGTCAAGCAGATAACAAGGTAAAGAAGACTGAGATAAAATAGAATATGACGGGCAAGCAGATTGAATTCAAAATAGCCATAACGCTTCTGAAGAGATCTTATTTTATTTGCTACAGTGGTGCCTTGCTTAACAACGATAATCCGTTCCAGGAAAATTGCCGTTAAGCAAAAACATCGTAAAGCGAAATTAAAAACCCCATTGAAACACATTGAAACGCATTGAAACTCACAGTCCAGCGAAGATCCTCCATACGGCGGCCATTTTCGCTGCCTGTATAGTGAGGAATCCGTGCCTAAGCACAGTGGGGAGCCATTTTAAGCACCCGGTGGCCATTTTGAAAACCTGACGAACAGCTGTTTTTTAACGTCATAAAGCGAAAATCCCCCATTTAGACCATCGTCGTAAAGATCATCATAAAGTGGATTTGCCGTAATGCAGGGTAATCGTTAAGCGGGGCACCACTGTACTTCCAATATACCTCCTAAGGCTGTCTTGAAGATTTCCATGGAGATCTTATGACAGATTGTTAGGGTGTGATCAGACAGCTGGCAAAGCACATCTGAGCAAAAGTAATGACCCTAGAACAAGACCAGAAAGGTCCGGCTTGGACACAGATCAGGGTTGGGCTGGAGCACAATTACCCATACATTGTGCAATTGCTAGGAAACAGATTACACCAGACCTCTCCACAAGCAGTCTGAATTGCAATCTATTTCCTGGTTGATCACACTCTTAGACCCCACTAGGGTAGGTCCACAGTGTGCGGCCATTGTTACACAAGGTCTGCTGTGGTTGGGACTAACCATCGGTCTCGGCCATAACCATAAAACATAGTTCACCTCACTATTGACTGCATATCACCGGTTGCTTCTAAGGAAGGAAGGAGAGAGAGAGAAAGTGAGAATGAGAGGAAGGAAGGAAGGAAGGAAGGAAGGAAGGAAGGAAGGAAGGAAGGAAGGAAGGAAGGAAGGAAGGAAGGAAGGAAGGAAGGAAGGAAGGAAGGAAGGAAGGAAGGAAGGAAGGAAGGAAGAAGTGGCAACCTAATTCATTATTAACATGAGTCCATATACACAGGGATTTACCCCAAATTGTTAAGAGTTAAGCCCTCAGGATTCTGAGCCTGGGAAGATGAATTTGTCACTTTTGGTCTCTCCCATATAAGAATTTTTTAACCCCTATCCAAATACAAAGACATTTGCAAATTTTTGAAATTTCATACAAAAACATCCAAAGTGCAACAACAACATCAACAACAATATCTGATACATGTAGATCCAGTCTGTGCCCTCTGAGTCGCATGCCCTACTTAGAAACAGTTACTTTTTTAGAAAGTTACTTTTGAAAAGTGATTCATTCCCAGTACTCATTACGGTATCAAAAAAAATATAACATGCTGCTGTTGCTTGTTAGAGTGTTAAATAAGTAATTTGTTAAAATAATATGTTGTGCTCCTCGTTCTTTTTAGTTACCTTTCATTGCCATTTTTTTAAAAAGTACAATGAAATACTATAGAAATTGCAAAATTCCTTTCATAATGTCTTTAGGAACATCCTTGAAAATCAAATTGAAATCATGTTTTAATAGAAACATGATTTGTTACCTTACTTTAACCCTACTCATTATGTTACTATTGGGAAGGAACTTTCCCATTCTCAATACAAAAAAGTAATTACCATATTTTCTGTGTATAAGACACTCCCATGTATAAGACGCCCCTCCACTTTTCTAACCCAAAATTAAGAAATTTAAGTGGACCTTAGCAAGTAGAAGGGAAAACAGGGATCAAAGCCCTGCAGGATCACTTTGATCCCTGCTTTCCTCTCCACTTGGATTTTTCTCTCTCCTCAACTTACTTCCGTGTATAAGATGACCCTCAATTTTTAGTCTAAAGATTTTAGACAAAAGTATAGTCTTATACATGGAAAAATACTAGTTGCATGAAGCAATGTTACTCAAGACTCATTGCATTGGCTGTGGACTACAGCTCTCAGAATCTTCTAGCCAGCATTATGGGAGTTGTAGTTCAATTCTGGGAGTTGGAGATATTTTAAGGTCATTTTTTTCAAAGCTCTAGTCTCACAGCTAGGAATT
Source organism: Pogona vitticeps (assembly GCF_051106095.1). Lineage (NCBI taxonomy): Eukaryota > Metazoa > Chordata > Lepidosauria > Squamata > Agamidae > Pogona > Pogona vitticeps. The sequence goes on along the minus strand of NC_135792.1, from coordinate 8,560,794 downwards.
TTACCTTCAGCACTCATTTGAGTGCCTTTCTGAGAAAGGAAGTTCTCCGACGGATGCTTCCACGCTCTCCTCAGGACAGGAATGTTTCCTTACAGCCTCACATAAAACACGAACAGGTGCTCTCAATAAAGAACATTCTTAACCTTATTCATATTTACTTCGGTTCCCCTCTATCTAGGCACAGAGCCATCCATTCAGCTCCACATTTCTCTGGCTAGATGGAAAAAGGTGAAAGCAAATAGTTTGTGAGAATGTGTGGAAATAATTATGTTCCGAAGACGATGCCTTCACAGCAGCGACGGCTGGTCTCTTAGGGCAAACAGGATGCTGGTCTTTCACATCTACAGGACTTCGTTCAGGACACACCTGCTGGCTTCTCTTACTAGTCAGCCATTTCTTACTACAACGGAGCTTTAATGAAAGGACGAGGCAGCTAGAAAGAGTGGCATAAAATCACAGGATTGCTGAATGGAAGAGTCTGAAGGCATCTCAGGGGCCATCTCATTCAGCCCCCTACCAATCTTCCGTTTTGAGCAGGAGGTCATTGATATAGTGGTTGGTGTGGGTGGGTCATACTTTTCCCCAGTAAAGCACCAAGTAGGAGTGTGTGGAAGCCTATTGCATCAACAAAAGATGCTATTCTTCTATTCTGTTAGATAAACTCGCATCATCTTCCAGTGATCCTCTTGCTTTACCACTCTCAGTGGGGACCAGCTGGCCCTGCTTCACAGGGTGCTGCTAAATATCTGCCATTTTCTCTGCTTCATGTCCCGCCTTTGAGGCTTTGAATGTTCCACACCCACCACCAATCCACAGAGCCACAAACACTAACCAGTGGCTGTAGAACAAATCAGAAAAAAAAATTAAGGATGATAAAAACAGAACATCATAGCCAAATCTGTCAACTTTTTGATTCCACCCCCACTCCATCATCCATTTTGGGCCCTATTCTTAGTTCCTTATTGGCATATTGTGTCTGAAAATGTCTGACTGGCAAGCAAATAGGAAATATACAGTATATATAGCTGGAACCAAAGGCAGATTGTGAAACACCTGAAGTTCAAGGGTTTGTGAACCTGTTGTTTCTATCTCTCTAGAAAAGCGAAAGGCATTTGTAAACTGGAAGCTCATGTTTCGGTCGATACTTGTTAGGTCTGGATTATTATTATTATTTTTTAATACACACATCTGGCATTTAGTTTAATTCTTTCATCAGGGCAAAGATATGCTCTGGGATTCTGCATATCTCATGGGTTAGGATGAGAGTGAACACGGTGGTCTTCTTGGGGGGAAGTGCTACAGAAAATGGAATTTAAAATATGAATATTTGGATTAAAATGGAAAGGCTTCCTTTTCTTTGTGTTGAAAGTTAATTAGAAAGTAATTAATGGATTTATAGTGGATTTATCCTTGTCTCCGTCTGTCTCTTAATATAGGTAGGTGATAGTCTTTGGAGCTCCAGCTATATGGCTCACGTTCTCGAAGATCAAGGTACCACATGATGGCTGATGATGCTCAAAGCACTTTCACCTAAGCAGAGTATGGATTAATCCAGAGCAGTTTTTAAAAAAATTCTTGAACACAAAATAGGTATTTGGGATCGCTCACTCCATCAATCATTTATTACTGCAACTAGATGTCTACCATTTTTGGGGACCAAAGATTAATTATGACTTATTTATTCAATTCTATATAAAAAAGCCACCCTCCAGTTTATGAATGTGGGGTATTATGCTTCTCTACCAACGGTTCAAAAAGCTAGGAAACAGCCTGATATCGATGCATAATATCATGTCCACATCGCCAGCAGGAAAAAGAATGCTAAGCTTTGCATAGCAAAGGGCAGCCCGAATGTTGACAGCACCCATGGCAACAGTCAAGATGGTCTACAGGATACCCTCTTGTGCTCACTACCATTCACAACGTGACACCATGCAAGGGAAAATCTCAGAGGCTGATTCCTTATTTCATCAGTTAACTACTTCTCACCCAAAAACAAAGCAATTGTCAGGGAGTTTTTCAACACATGTCCATGGTAATGTTATGGAGTGTTTAAGAAAAATGAACCAAAAGAAGTCCACCATGCAAATCTGGAGTTAACTCATCATTGGCTCAAGAGACCTCTTTATAGCTGGTAGCAATCTTTCCCTCTGGACCCTTTCATTATAATTTGATTCCTCCCTTCCCCCTGCCTGCCTTAACAACTGTTACAAATTGTATTGGATAACACAGAAGGGGATGTCAACGGTTAACTATTTATAGAACTCAGATGATCACTGTTGATGTACAGATGGAACCAATTCAAACATGACTCATGCTGTTGTGTCAAAGGCTGATAGCCATTTGCTAATTCACCCAGTCTTGACTGGGGCTAAAATGAAAAATCTGTGGACTGATAGCTCTTTGAGATAAACACCTCAAGCCCACATTTCAATTTGGCACCAATAATGTCATTGAACTACCAGTATAGTGTAAAGCAGCTAATTAAGTTTCATCATTATGCAATGGACTTGGCAATTAAGTGCAAATTACTGATCTAATACATTGCAGATGTGTAGGGTCAACCCCGGCGTTGGAAGGGGGAAAGTAAAATAATGGAAATGTCCTCTAAGGAAAGTTGAATATCTCAGCAGAACGAGGTACTGAGCAAATATGGTAGTCGTGACTATCCTGGTGGCTCCTCAGCATACTCTAGATAAATGAGAATATTATTGTCTTTTTAAATGCTGTATTTTGAAGCTTAATGGTGGTCAAAGTATGCACGCTATAGGAAAATTTGTGTGAAGCGTTAGTTTTAAAGGGTTTTCACAAACGTTCCTTCCAACACATTAGCTTCAAGGTTTGAGTGATGAATTTTGAAATGCAGGGAATCATGACAGCACACAGATCCACGCCCTCAAGGACAATCCATGACATTTTCTTGACATAGACAAGATGTGGGCAACTGTGGCCCTCAAGATGTTTCATGGACTGCAACTCCCATGATGCCTCACCACTAGTTATATTGGTTAAGACTGATGGGAGTCTTCTAATTCTGCAATAGAGATAGACAAATGAGAAAGAAATGTAGCTAGCTCTTGCTATTACATTTAAAGTCACTAACATAGATCTCCTAAAATAAGAAAATATCACAGTGCAATACCTGGAACATGACTCCCATCCTTGCACATATGACTGAACTCATAAAATGAAACATGTTTAGTTCGACCATGGCTGGTTGATTACCAGCTCAAAATTGCTGTTTTGTCAACCTGCTTTAAGCACTAAAGATTAATAAACTTATGGAGGTGTAATCATTTAGTTAGGTGGAATACCTGGATGTGAAACCAGGAGTTAGGAGTTCAGTTTCCCACTGTGCCTCTCCCCCCACCCCCCAGCCTATGTAGCCTTGGGCAAGATGCATAGACTCAAAGCACCATCAGAAGAAGGAACTGGCAAACTATTTCTGAATCCTTTTATGCCTAGGAAGCCCTGGCAAGGACCACTGCAATGTTGGAACTGATTTGAGAGGACATAATTATTAAACAAGTGAAAGTGGATTCTAGTCCACCAAAGGATATGGCATAAAAGGGTATACTTCTCACTTGCAATATGATGATGAAAGAGGAGGAGGAGGGAGAGGAGATTAAACCGTAAGCCATTATAATGTTGGGGGGTCCTGGGGATGCCAGGGAACCCTTTGGGTGTAATCTACGTTGTACAATTATAGCAGTTTGATTTCACTTTAACTGCTTTAGTTCCATCCTTCAGCATTAAAGTGTGCTCCTAGACTCTGGAACTTCCTCCCACTGGAGGCCAGGCTGGCCTCACCTTTGCTGTCTTTCCACAAGCAGGCAAAGAACTTTATCTTCAGGCAAGCTTTTTCTTAGTGACCGACTGACTGTCTAGGAGACCATCAATGGGGTTGTTTCTATGTTGTTGTTTATAAATCTGCTTTTTACAAATCATTTATTTAACATTTCTAATATAATGTTATTAATTCTTCTTTAATGTTTGAAATAATTTACTGTTTTAGCTTTCGATGTTGGGTTTTTAATGATGCAAGCCCCCTTGCACCCCTTTTAAGGAGAAAGGCAAGCTAAAATATTGCAAATGAATGAATGAACGAACAAACGAATGAACGAACAAACGAACAAACGAACAAACGAACGAACAAACAAACAAACAAATTATATTAGGAAAGCATATATAATATAATGTATATAAGCACGTTTTGGCAATGACTAGGTGCAACGATAAGTGTAATTTACAGAGATGTGTCTGGAAATGCACATAATGTCATGTGCATTTTTCAAAAATACATTCCTTTTTTTTTCCTTAACGAAAACCAAATCAAACAAATAAAAACTCATGGAAGTTGAAAGGTAAGAAAAGAAATGTAGCAATAAACATGTTTAAAGGTGCGTCATGTTGTGTGCAGAGTTCTTAAAATGCTTGATCTTGAGTTTTGCCCTTTTTGATGGCTCACACAAGAGTGCAGTTGAACACAGATCCTGAACACATGTGTGTCTGTTTTTAAATGCCATAGGCTTCTGCATTGGCTGGTGTACCTGAATGGATTCATTCGCAAGAAACCATGCAGCTGAACCCTACTGTTATCAGGATTAATCCACCGCCTGGAAATCATTGGAACCCTCTCATCCAGACTCCCCAGTCCTTCCTGCTTTACCTCTTCTTTCCTTGGTCACCATGTTGATTTGAGCCTAACACTTAATCCACTGAAGGAAATCTAACCCTTGGCCTAGGCAGAGACGTCCCAGAGAGAGGGTAACCAGAGTGCAGTTCTGCTGGGAGCTGAACCCTTCTGACTTCAAGGGAGAGACAGAGAGGGGCCCTCTGAATGTGTACCACTGGATGGGGAACCCTCGGGGCATTCTGCATAGTCAGACCAATCATTGGGGGTAAGTAGCACCAGCGAGATGCTAATTTGATGGGATGTCTGATTACACCTCGATAGGAGCTGGCTAATTCTTTCCACTTCTTTACGGTCTCGGTATGCATTACATCCACTGCACAGCAAAGCAGAAGGGTCTGCTTCTGTGCAATGACTCTGCTGAACAGGGAAACATCATGTTTCTTTTTATTGCTCTATAAACACTGCTCCATAAACACGCTTGCTCTCTCTCTCACACACACACAATCCGGCTTGCTTTCCCCAACAGCCTGTCTGCAGTACAGTAACTTTAATATCTTGAATAAGATTAGAGCAGGAAGGGAGGAAATGAGAGACCTTCCCTTATGTTCTCAGTTCTCTTGGCCCTTTCTGGGAGGAAGCTTCTCGTAACAGGCTGTGAAAAAAATAGACCAGCAGTATTTTATATCAGTAGCTGTAATTTCCAGCCTTATCAATGGTTGCCACCTCAGCACCTATTTTGCTTACCAGGTGCTTTATTGACATTATCAGTGCTTAATTATCAACACTCAGCAATGACTGCTACATTAAACTTCCAACAGGGATGTGATTTTTGGGCATCTAGAAATACAAATTCTATAATTCTCCATACTAGAAGCTCTGTCTGATAGACAGACACCCAAGGAGGGCTTACTTATTTGTGAGAAAGACCTCAACTGGAAGGCTTTGAGACTTAGCTAGGCCTAGCTCTGCCTAGCTTCCTGTTCAGAAAGGAAGCTCCCAGCTATCACTGGGGCAGGAAGAGGAAGCTTGAGCAGAGCTAGGCCTAGTTAATCCTCAAAAGCAGTGGTCTCCAACCTTGGGCCTCCAGATGTTCTTGGACTTCAACTCCCAGAAATCCTGGCCAGCAGAGGTGGTGGTGAAGGCTTCTGGGAGTTGTAGTCGAAGAACATCTGGAGGCCCAAGATTGGGGACCACTGCTCAAAAGCATCCTCCCATGTTCAAGTGTCTGTCAGATTTCGAAAGTAACAGAGTGAATGGGAATGAAGTGGCTTTATTCATTACTGGTTACTTTCCAAAGTAGGGCATTTTAGGGCATTTTCATGTTTTATTTAATTTCTTAGTTAGCCTAAGGGCTGGGGGTGAGTAGAAAAAGAACAGAAAGGAACAGATGATTGCCTAGCAATGAATGCAGTGAGTTACTTTTTGAACACCGTAATAAGCAATGTTTGTAAATTAAATATACCTGGAATGAATTGTTTTCTATAGCTACTGCTCAAGCTTTGATATTTATTAAGATAATGAAAGTGGTGGTCATGTTGTTGGTGGTGATGATGCCTATTGATTTTCAGCTCCTCAGGATTGTGCTGATACCCTCACTGGATAAACTTTGTAGGTTTCCCCCCCCCCCCCCAGTGCAGCACAGATAGTTATAACTAGGTGACCAATAAGCGGAACTGAAGATTTACAGAAGAAACTCTTGACAGCGTAGCTATTAAAAAACAACCCTCAGCCTGGTGGAATGCTGATCCATATATTTTCAATGAAGTGGAAACAAAAAAAAATTGAAACAGGTATCGAAACGGCTTCGGGTTTTGTGTGCATTTTTAAGAAATTGCGGAGGTGTTTCGGTCTCATAAAGTTGAGCTGTAATTGGGCATATCCTGGGGGGGTGGTGGTGTGGTGTTTGTTTTAGCTTCATTTAGGAGCTTCTAGTTTTGACAATTTTCAAATGCACATTCTTTCTGACCACTCTGAGATTCTTCTCCCACCCACCTCAGTCTCGGAATCCGTTGGCGTCCTTTGCCTTTTCTCCAAGCTGTCAATGGAGTGGGACTGAAAATCACCATATTGCCCTCACCGCTTCTGTCTGCTCACAGACTCCAGAAACTCAGCTCAGATCCTACATTTCAAACAAATCCCGAAATGTTCCAACCTGCAAAAAAGAATCTCAGGCCAACTGTCATAACACTGCGTTTGCCATGTACAGCTAATAAATCATCGTAAATGCTGGTTTAATGGTCCAGGATGTGACAGTGCCAAGATGAAAAGGGCAAACGCTCAACAAAGGCTTTCTGTGGCAGAAAAAAACATGGCAGAGCATGGCGATGGCGATCGCTCAAGGATACAAGGTAACCTCAGCAATATTTTGGTGAACCGCGGCTCTGCGGAGTGTCACTCAGGAAGTCAAACAGAATTCTCGTCCCACGATCGTCCTCCATCCATCTTCTGTCGGAGAGAACGTGAGGGTACACTCATACCGAGAAATCCAAAGGTGTGCTTAATCCGAGAAATGAGCTTGTTGGCTCAGAGTTACGATTACTTTGTGAGAAATGGTGCGGAAACAGGAGTCTGGGGTTAGCCAAAGACATTTTGCCATCTGAAGTGGAAAACCTATAACAGTGCTTTCACTGCCACCACCTTCATTGGGAATTTTTTGAGGGGGTTACACTTGAAATCCACAGACCTGCACATGCAAGATCAATAACTATTTTACTCTCTTCATCCGAATTTCCAAAGAACATAACGGGATGGGTAGAAAGATAAAGAGTGAATTGCAGGCTGTGGTCCTGAGAAACGTACGAATAAATCCTGTGGAATGAAGGGGGCGTATTTCTGAGTAAACATCACTGTGAGCGATTTAACATGGTTGGTACTAACGCTACCTGGAACATATCCAATCTCGTCTGTTTGGAGAAGCTAAGCAGAACTGGGTCTCAGAACTCTAAGTGGCCCTTTAACATCTCTAGAGCAAGCGGTACCATTTCCTACCCAGTCCACTTGGGGGCATGGGCCTGGATACCCCCAAGGAAAAGGAGGAGGAGAATGTGGTGAGCCTCCAAAAGAATAAGGAAACAACTTCTTCTTCCTCCTCTTCCTCTTCCTCTTCCTCTTCCTCTTCCTCTTCCTCTTCTTCTTCTTCTTCTTCTTCTTCTTCTTCTTCTTCTTCTTCTTCTTCTTCTTCTTCATCAAAAAGGTCAAGAATAGTACTGGGAGGTGTTGCCATTTATGTTCCTAATACTCACCAAACCATTCACTTTTAGATTTTGGCACCTTGTAAATTTTGGTGCCCTTGGACAAAAGTCTGTCATCGTGCCCTAGCAGCAGCCCTTCCAGGCTTAGTTAGCATCCAGATGAGAATACCAGCAATCTCTGAAGAGGCCTAAGGTACAATCGTGTCTGAAGCCTAGGAGAACCAGTAGTGCTAGATGGAATTGCCCATACCCACCTAGATGGACCAGTTATCTCTCTCAGTATAGGGCAGATAGTGAGCTTCCTTGTACATCTCACAGACTTTAGGTTGTCACCCAAACACCATAGATGGCTGAGATAAAAAAATATTTTCAATAAATAAATGTCATACCATCTGGCTTTTTGCCTGCATGCTTCCAGCACAGAAAAGGATCACAGTTCGGTGACAGCATGGAAACCCAATGGTTGTGGGGGTTAATCTGTGGTACCTCTAGTTAAAGAACAGGATCGCGACTCAGGGAAAAACATACATATGCCTTAGCCTTTAGAGCAGTAGTCCCCAACCTTGGGCCTCCAGAGGTTTTCGGACTACAACTCCCAGAAGCCTTCACCACCACCTCTGCTGGCCAGGATTTCTGGGAGTTGAAGTCCAAGAACATCTGGAGGCCCAAGGTTGGGGATCTCTGCTTTAGAGAACTGTTGTGACTCAAAGCAGATTACACTGTGCTAAATGGACAGATTATCCTAAAGTAATTCAGCTTCTCTTATGACCCTTGATCACAGCATTGCAAGCTTGAGACCGCCACCTTAAGAGTTACACTGATCCCATGTACTGAATGCTGAATTTTTAAAGAACATTTTGGAACCACAACCTAGTGCTTGGAAACTGGAAGGTGGAGAACAATGGCACCCTGTCTTGAATCCCCAGTTTGGGAAGCAATGGTCTAGAAGAATGATATGAGATCCCTAGACCAATGCAGCCTTGCCAATCTCTGTTTACTCTCCTTCTGTGCATTTCCTATTCCTATGTATCTGGTTCAAGTACATGACAATTCCTTGAGGCATCCCACCAGTATGTTACGCCCACAGTGTCTCTTGACAGGAAGCCCAGCAGGTCTTTTCCATGCCTCCCTTTCCTTCATCAGACAGTGCTTGTGATGTTGAATGCAAGGCATAACCCAGGCTGCCTTGATGGTCCATCTGCTCCTGGACTCTCCCCCCAGGTTCAAAAACGGAGGCAAACAAGGAAGCCTTGTTGGACCTTTGGCGCTCCCCCCAGCCACATAAAAGGTAGGAGATGAAATGGAGCCATCATTCGTTTTGATTGGTCTGATTGGCTGTTGCATTAGAGGATCCATGTGCTTGCAAGATATGGTTTGAGACCCTTGTGCAGATGCCCTCTTCTTCCCCAGCTCAATGGGAGAAAAAGCAGTGCTTTGCATGCAAGGCTGGAAATTATGCAGCACAAGAGGTTGTGTGTTTTTCCAAAAGCAGTTTCTGTAGCACCTGAAGCCTTCACTGCCCTCATTATTTGCAAAAAAGGAGAAGGAGGAGGAGCAGAATCACCCTTCTAGAAGCCTCCAGGTTCTTCTCCAAAACTAGATACTGTATCTCCCCTGCACCTTGTTTTAGAGAGATATAAAAGTTTTAGAGATATACACAATGTACAGACAGACAGGCAGGCAGGCAGGCAGGCAGACAGGCAGACAGACACAGACAGACAGACAGACAGACAGACAGACAGACAGACAGACAGACAGATTCATTCATTCATTCATTCATTCATTCATTCATTCATTCATTCTGCTGTTTTCTGAGTGTCTTTCCTGGCTCACCTTTGTTACAGCCCTGCGTAAAGCTGTCACAGCAGAAGTCAGAACAGCCTCGATGATGTCAAACCTGCAACAGTAAAGGAAGAAAAAGAACATGAAGCCAAAGACGAGAAATACCCCAAGTGATAAATTGAAGTTTGTAGGGTTGCATGAAGATAGAAATTAGTGGGTTTAAAGCAGGGGTCAGCAAGCTTCACCCATCAGAGGGGTCATTTGTCTGGCTCCGGCACCCTCCAGGGCAGCAGAAAGGCATGTCATATTGTAGAGGAGAAGCATGTGACCTAGGCATGAAAATCTCCCATAGAAATAAAATAAAATATGTGTTTTATCTTTGCTTTTATTTTCATTTTTGTTTCTGTTTTAGTTTTGGTTTTGCTTTAGGAGGGTCTCAGGGCTACATCTTGCTGGGCCCATCAACAGCAGGATGGCCACCTCTGATTTGAAGCTGAAGGGACAGAGTTCATAGATCAGTGGTTCACAGCCTTGGGTAACCCTGGTGTTCTTGGACTGCAACTCCCAGAAACCTTGGGCGACACAGCTGGTGGCAAAGGCTTCTGGGATTTGCAGTCCAAGAACACCTGGGTGACCCAAGGTGGAGGACCACAGCAGTAGATCATGAAGGAGAGGATCAAGTTTTGTAATCCACACAATGGTAGAGGTGTAACTGTTCCATTGGTAGACAGAGATGGGCTTCCGTACAGCCACATCACAGACTACAACCTAGTGAGACAACTGTGCTCCCTCATTCCTGATCACAGGACAATGGAATGCACTGAATATCACTATTAGACTGAAAAAATCTGACTGGATGCATAAAGGAAGAGTGATGCTGAAATATCTGTTCAAGGAGGAGAGCATCTGAATTTGCTGGAAGAAATAAGTTAGCGAAAATCTGTTCTATATTTGGGGTGGGAGGAACCAGTGTCAGAAGCACCCTTGGGTTTTTGTGATATAGCCATGAGATTTCTTCAACATACAAGGAGAAAAATGTGAAGCTCTGTGGCTTCCTGGATGTATCTCGGCCTCAACATTGCACATAAAGAAATGTTCTCTGCCACACAGTTTTTTTACTGTGGAGATTTTCAGGATATCAGAGAAATGGGTCAGGAAGACAAGTTTTACTCAGACATTTGACAGTTCAGAAGAAACCAAAGCTTGGGAAGGGTTTTGATGCATCCATAGTTCAAAATGTTTGTGGGATGCTATTCTTTGAGTTGGCTGAGCACAATGTGATTCTGATCAATTTGTCTGAGGTCAGTAGGATTCCCTTGATGGAATAGCTGTAAGTAAATACGACACATACACATACATTTATCATCAAAATAACAGTCCGCACACTTCCTTCTAATAACCCCAAATAGTGGTTTATTTCATTGTAAACAAACAACAGTGTAAATGGGTAGATTTGTTTTTATAAAGCATTATTTTTATAGTCTGTTAATGTACTTTGGTACATGCCCAATCAAATCAGAAGCCAGAGGTTGGGAGTTCAATTTCCCACTGTGCCTCCTTAACAGGGGCTAAACTTGATGATGCATAGGGTCCCTTCTAGCTCTGCAGTACCAAAGGTGTTGGTGGTGGCCTTCTGCTTGCTGGAAATGTCATTCTCCCCCTTTTCCCTACTGACTATAACTTCAGATGGTAAGTGTAAGTAAAGATACCTTTTTTCTACTTTAAATGCATCTGGAGTGATTTCATCATACAAAGTGCTCATTTGTGTGCAAAAACAGGGAGGGTGTTGATGAGACTCAGCATTTCTGTGTTGTTGTTTTCTTTGGGGGTTTTTCTGCCTCATACTCTGGTGACTAAAGGAATAATCAAATTTTTAGAACCCCCCCCCCCTTTTAACCAAATTCTCCAATAGTTTTATTATTTTCCTGCTAGATGCAAAGGACCCATTCAAACACAACAGCAAATTCATTGTTGATGCCACACAAAGGCAGTGGAGGAAAATCAATGGTTTTTTTAATGATTTAAGTAGTGATTTAAATCACAAATTAAATTTTTAAGAATTTCCAGTGTCAAAAAACACTAATCTATATGGATTTAAATCAAGGCCAGTCTGCACAAAGCTATCTTGAGTCCATATCCTCTCTTTGCTTTTTATGCCTGGCAATTTCTGTTTCCACAAGAACACTGGAAGCTGTCTTGTATCGAATCATATTTGGTCCATCAAACTCAGTACCAATGGAGGTTAGTGATACGAAGGTCAGTGGGATAAGAGGGACAGCTCTGGGTTCTGCCATGAGCTCTCCATGGTGCTGAATCTATAAGGGGTTAGAGTTCCATTTCTGGTTAGCACCTGTAAAGTTCAGATTAAAAGCTAGAGATGAATCACCACCCACTAAGATGGGAGACACCAACCTCCTAACAAACAAACAAAGGAGTGGGAAAATTCTTATGGTACTTTTAAGACCAATGGGTTTAGTTTAATTTAGGTGTTTTTTTTTTTTTTTTGGTTTGCCATCCACGCCTTTACATGCAAGGAGGTTTAGAAACATATATCTTTAAAGTTTCAATGGGAGCTGTGAAAAGTACGACTGAAGTTCAGTTTCCAATCCGTTGCAATTTTCCAGTTGTTCTCTGTGATCGTCTCATACTGATCCAAGGCTGTATGGAGATGCTTAGGGATGAAGTGAAGACTCTTATGGGAATACATCAGTCTCACCTCTTTGAGTTCTGTCATTTTTTCTCCCTCTGGACCCATATAAAAAATGAAAGGGGCTAAATTCTTCCTGGTGTGCAAGGATCCGGGAAGAGGCAAGATGAGTTTTGACTGCAGTCCCTTTTCTTCTGCCATGAAAGAAAGCAGGTGCGAGTGCCAAAACGCCTCCAAGGCAATTTTCTTCAGCATTTTCTGCCCTGGAATCCATAGCGCCATCTCACCTCCTCCACAGGCAGGCAGGCAGACTGACCCCATCCTCTGCCATCAATTTCTTCCAAAAGGTAAAACCCATCAGGGGGTTGTCCTCGTAAAAACAAGGCCAGAGTTTAATTTCACATACCATTACCCAAAGTTGTACAAGTGATTTAGTCTGACACCAGCCCAGCTTCACCATGTACAAAAACGCTTTTATTCGCCTCTTGTCCCGAAGCCTGAAGTGTCCCTCGCTTCTCTGAGAATGACATGTTGACTCCCTTACGCGCACACACAGACACACACGCATGGCACCCCTCGCCCCTGGAGTCACCTGAACCCTGGCTCGCAAACCACGGCCTGCAAAGAACCCACGTGAAGTGGGGGCAAAAGCATTTCAGCATCTGTTAATAACCCCCAAACCGAAGTGCCAGCATGCCTAAAAAAAGAGCATATTTAAAAGAGTGCAGCTGTGGCAGCTCATATTTCAGCCAGCCACCAATTTCCTTTTCCCCCTGACAAACAGGCCTCAGAAGCAGGCCAGAAATTCTCCACATTAGGGAAACATTTCCTCTTTCCCATTCTCCCCTCCATGACTCTTATTGCATGGAGCCTGGGGAGAAGAGGAGAACAGAAAAGAAGAAAGGGAGCAGATTCTCTCCCCCCCCCACCCCAGTATTTGTTGCACATTTTGCTCTTTATTTTAAGGATCAGTGTTAAAAGATTTGAGAGGCAGGAGGGCAAGGAGGGGTGAGAGGAAACTTAAAATATTAGGGTGGTTGTGAGTAAAAACATTGCCAGAGTTGAACGACAATAACTCTCAGGCATGCCTACCTCGCAGGATGGTTGCGAACATAAAATAGGCAGAAGGAGGATTTAGCGGGAAGCTAATATAATCAAATGGATGTGGTGGTGCTGCAGGTTAAACCACAGAAGCCTCTGTGCTGCAAGGTCAGAAGACCAGCAGTCGTAAGATTGAATCCATGCGACGGAGCGAGCTCCCGTCGCTTGTCCCAGCTCCTGCCAACCTAGCAGTTCGAAAGCATGTAAAAATGCAAGTAGCTAAATAGGTACCACCTCGGTGGGAAGGTAACAGTGTTCTGGGTCTAGTCACGCTGGCCGAGTGACCACAGAAACTGTCTTCGGACAAATGCTGGCTCTACAGTTTGGAGACAGGGATGAGCACCACACCTTAGAGCTGGACACGACTCGACTAAATGTCAAGGGCAACCTTTACCTTACTGGGTTTTAACTTACAGATTTTGAAGTGTTTTTAATCGTGAATTTTCAAGATTGCTTATTTAGAAAGTTACAAAGAAAGTGATATAACGTACAATTAACAATATAATAATTTTCTAGTTACTTTCAATAGTTAATTTAAAGAGAATTTTTAGAGCTACGTATGTTGACAGGAATTTTTTAGGTTTTATGCCACTTTTGATCACTCCTATATGGAAAGGGAAGTATTTTTTTAAAAAAAATTATTTCTCTTTTGTATTTTTAGAAATATTTCTGTGGTGCTAAATCAAAATTGGTCACTAGAGGGAACTGGAGAGCATTTCCTTGTATTTTTCTGACCTGCTGGTAATTGGAACACTCCGTGTTATTATCATGCAGTGCAACACTTCACCTCCATGATGCAAGCAGTGACAATGATGTTGGAAACCTGGCCACTTAGAAGTAATGAACAATGCAATACATCCCTTTTAAAGAATAATTTCCAAGTGCTATTGCGGAAGCCTACTGAAGTGACATATGAACATATTTTCCCGTTGCTTTGTCCCAGCTCCTCGCCAACCTAGCAGTTCGAAAGCATGCAAATGCGAGTAGATAAATAGGTACCACCTCGGTGGGAAAGTAAAATGGCGTTCCCTAGTCACGCTGGCCACGTGACCACGGAAACTGTCTTTGGACAAGCGCTACCTCTATGGCTTGAAAACGGGATGAGCACCGCCCCCTAGAGTCGGACATGACTGGACTTAAAATGTCAAGGGGAACCTTTACCTTGAACATGGACAGTTAAGAAGTTGTCCTGCAGCACTATTGCAAATGAGGAAGAATGGAATGAAAACACAGAACTATTTGGTTCTACGTACAGTTGATTCTGGCTTCCCTTCCCTTAGCAATCCTGCCTTTCCCATCCTAGTGGATTCCAGCTATCACTGTAAGGATCTATCCTTTAGAAAGAAGCATTAAATATAAAAACTGAGCATGGTTTGGATGGCCATATAGGCTCCTTCCATCTGCATTATTCTATTATTCTACTTGCTTCAGAAATCCACAGTGGCTGGGTGGAGGGGGAAACCCCCACTAAAATTTTGCAAATAACAAAATTTTGAGCAACCAAAAGCCCTGAGACAGTGAGAGTCTTGCTTAGATAATTTGGTTAATTCTCTGATTATATCAGAGAAACATAAACCGTTCGCCCGCTGATTGAATCCAGACACCGAACCGTTCACAAAACCCCTTGACTCATTTTTAAATTACCATTAAGCTTACGTTTCAGCGTGTGCTTGAAAACCCATGCTCTGCCCCCACCCCCTTTTGACAGCTTTCCACCAAAGTGACGTGACATGGCCTTCTTCAGGAAAAAAGAACGTCAATTCCCAGGCATCTGTGCCATATTTAGCAACCCCTAATTATCAATTTAGCCGGCACTAGATTCATCATTTCTGCCTCAGTTGGGTTTTCTTCCTTTCTATTTTCATTCCATGCAATTCAAGGAACAAGTGCGCCTTCTGATATTTATGACTCTAGCCAGGCTGGTTCATATAAGCTAAGAAGATTCATGTCATTGTGGTTAACGTTTCCAGTGCCAGTTATAATGGTGGCCACGCCAAGGTCTCTCAAAAGAACCTTTGTGTTGATGTTTTCTGCAGTAGCTAAAGGGCCAGGTTTGAACTTCGAGTTCCACTCCTTCAACACCAAAGACCTCACTCAGCTGCATAGACCATACTTCGTGTATTCCATGCTCTCTTGGCCACCTATTATCCATCCATATTGCTGTGTCCATTCCTTATAATAAATGGACCTTATGCATGAGAGTCATTTGGGACTTCTGGAGTATCATAGGCACATCAATAAAGGAGGCTGGTGCCATTGGCTGCACTGGATTTGTCCTGGCTGACCAGATGTTTACAACACTGGTTTGGAAGGGTCTGAGCAGCATGGACCATGTAACCACAGACATTTTAAAAAAATCCCTTCCATCCTCACAGGAAGCAGATGTTAATAGGCAAACACAGAAGGAAGAAGCAAATCATCCACAGGAGAGAAAGATTGAGGGAGCAGGCCTGGGCTGGCCTTTCTTCTCCTGCTCATATCATTACGTAGGCAGAAAAGAACTGGGGGTCAAATTAAATGTTAGCAGGATGCCATTACCATGTTTATCCTCAAGCAACAGGATCTCCTCAGATCTGCATGTCGGAGCAATCAGCTTTGCAAACGGAGCCTGTGTTTACCTTCTGATGACCAATCAAAAAACAAAATGGAATGAATGTCAATTAAGTGAGGAAAATGCACTGTAGGACAAACAGACATCTTTATTGACTTAAAGGAGCACTGCTTCTAAATATGAGCTAAATAGGTTGTTGAGTTTGACATTCAATGAATGGGCAAATTAGCAACAACATTCTTGTTTTTGAACAGATTGATTGGTACCATTCAGAAAACCTGAAGTGATGCCATCTACTTTAACATCTGGAGATTTCCTCATTTAGCTAAAAGCATTGCCCATTTAGCCATGTGTCTGTGGACAGTCGGGAGCTGGTAACCAGGAACTACTGCATAAGGAAGGATGAAGAATAAGTCTAAACCACAGGACAAATTCAGAACACAGGCTGGAACACTGAGTTAGGTGTCTGGAAGACAAAACAGGTCTGTTAAAAGCAGACTTGTTTGTGTGCAACAAGAAATCCTTTTATATCCGAGTGCCAGCTTGGGTGAGCAGAGTCATGCCAGGGTCTGAGAGAACTTGACCAGGAGCCTTCTGCTGCCATTCAGGATCTCATCATATGAAGCACATGTGGCAGGACCTGACAAAGTGAAATTGAACAATTGATGGTTTTGTTGCTGTGGTAGTCATCATCACCATTATCATCTTTGAATTGGAGAACTGGTAGGGACCTTATGGATCATCATGTCAAGGAGGCCCAGTGGGGAATCAAACTCCCAACCTCTGGCTCTGCAGCCAGAGACCTCACCAGTAAGCTATCCAGCAGTTCATTTGTCATCATTATTGTTGCTTTCATGCGTTATAGCAAAGGGGAGGCAAATATATAGGTCCATTTATAGAGCCTTCTCTTTCATCGTGACTCTTTCCTTCTTATGAGTCAGAAGAACCCTTATAGCTTAAACTTTCTTCTTTCCTAGGATGGCAGGATAATGTGAAGGATTCTTTTGCACAGTTTAGGAAGTTACTTATTTGGATCACATCTTCCACAACCCTTCCAACCAACATGGCGAGGGGATTGTAGGGTCTGGGGTCCAGAATTCCCGGAGAGCTCACTGGTTTAGGTACGGAGTTCAATTCTCTCACTGGGCCTCCTTGACAGCGACTGGATTCAATGATCCATAGGGTCCCTGCCAGCCCTGAAGTTCTATGATGATGACAATATATATAAATTTTCCAAATTCTACTATTTTCAGTTCCGGAGATCTCTGGGTAGAAAACTCTGCAAATTCTTCAAAGTCCCTCTTCTTTAGAGAATATGAGAGAAACCTTGTATTTTGAGCATGAACCCTTTCTGAAACAAGGCACACTTTCTTAAGAGTTGTTTGCCTCAGTTCCCAGGAAATGCGGACCCATCCAACCCTCTTCTTACTTCTGAAACTGGAAAGGTAGATGAGATTAAAGTTGTGGGGCATTCTTCTGTAGATATATTCCCAATGGTATCGGACGCAGACACAGCAGCCAACGGGAGGGTTAAAAAGCTGAACAGCAGGGCTCTCTTGCTGAGGTTAATTTGGTTGATGCTCTCCAGAACCTGCTGTCTCTACAAGTAATGGGAAAACATAGCAGTAGCACTGGTGATTAACTTAAAACTTCAGATGTTTCATGGGCCCCTCCTCTTCCTTCTTCAAATCTTATAGCTACAGTAGGAATTGAAAAGACTGTTTGTTTTTTCAGCTGACTTTTAGAATTGTGCCGTCTGTTGGATGCACTATAATGGAGCGAAGGTTTACAAACTGCAAAAGAGCCCAGAAGTTCTCCAAGTTACAAAGTAACTTTAAAATGTAATTATGCCTAGCTCTGACAATCTACCCTTTAAAAAAAAACCTTAGGCAGAATTTGAACATCTATGACTTACATATGTTTGTATTTCTTTTACAGTAGAAGCTGGCAGCAGCCGAAGAATTAGCTTGCTAGTTCAAAGCAGTATGTGATGTTAAGAACTCTCATTTTACTTTCTTACATCTGGCTGCTCACTTGTATTTAGCCATATTCATTCATATGTGTTCGGTCAACCCAAGACCTCTTGTTTTGAGTTAAGTCAAATTCACCATGAGCCTTGTACCATGTCTGTCTCAGGCCTCTGCCTGTATTGGATAATGAACTTCATGGGCTTCCAGTCCACAGTCCTTTCAGCTCATCCCCACAAACACGGTCATTCTGCTTTGGTTCGACCTCTCCTAGAATATTGTGACCAGATATGGGCACTAGAGTTTAAAAAGAATATCAGCAAGGTGGAACGTGTCCAGAGAAGGGCAACTATGATACAGTAGGAGAGAGTCTGGGTATCATACCTGTGAGGAACACTTGGATGTACTGAATCCGACTAAGACTAAGATGTAATATTATGGCTGTCCTCTGATTTTTGAAGGGCTGTCACATGGAAGATGGAGCATTGCTTTGCTTTAGAATCCACCGATCACAGTACAAGAAAAGAGATATTTAGCTTAGTGTTAGGAAGACCTCTCTGTTGGAAATAGTATGGATTGCACAGGATGGTGGCGGACTCCCATAGATGTTGTAGCCATGGATTCCTGAATTCTCAGGAATTTATGCTAGATCAGTGGTTCCCAACTTTGGGTCCCTAGATGTTCTTGGAGTATAACTTCCGGGCTAGCAAAGCTAGTGGTGAAGGCTTCTGAGAGTTTTAGTCCAGGAACATCTGGGGACCCAAGGTTGGGAACCATTGGACTAGATGACCCTTTGGATCACTTCCAACTTTTTAATTCTAATTCTACATACTGCCAGCTTTTCTCTAACAGGAGACAGAGAGAGAGAGAGAGAGAGAGAGAGAGAGAGAGTCCTCCTTTTTCAGTCTTTCAATGTTTTGCAAAACTCAGTGATCCTCAGAGTCTGATGGGTGACAGTCTTGAGAACGGGCAGTGCTGTTCTTGGCTGAGCAAGCATTAGCACCTGCTCCTCAGCACTGTGAGTAGAGGGTATGACACATCTGCTTAGTGTGCACTAAGCATTCACAATCCACCTTAAGTGTATTATGCATTCCTGGCAATTTGCATTACTGTTCAACGTCTTGTCAGGTCTAGCAGGCAGATGGCCAGAGAATGTCAAGGGACTGGCTTAATGGATGGTTCAATAGGGGTGGCAATTTGCTGGGAATCAAGCTGTCAAAAGACAAATCTCCTTTTTAGGGTGTCCTCTGGAAGTCTGTTGAATTCAAATTGGATTTAAAGGTAAAAGACCACAAGGAGAACGCTCAGGGATCTTGAAGTTGCCCATTCACATTTGCCACCTGGAAAATACTCAAGTGGCATAAAGATGACTGTATTGCATTCCTATAAATTGGCCTATGTGATTTTATGCAGGTCAATATTTATTTATTTATTTATTTATTTATTTATTTATTTATTTATTTATTTATTTATTTATTTATTTATTTATTTATTTATTCATTCATTCATTCATTCATTCATTCATTCATTCATTCATTCATTCATTCATTCCATTTATACCCCACCTATCTGGTCAGTTGCGACCACTCTAGGCGGCTTATAATTTCCTGTGACTTATTTCTCTGGTGCTGTGCTTCCTTCTTGTTGGCAACGGGTACGTCCCTGTCATAGTCAGCAGCAGGTCACTAGGAGACCATGCACAGAAGCAGCAGAGAGGAGGTTGAGGTGGCCTCTTTTGGGAGAGAGAGAGAGAGCCAAAACATTGGAACTGGTGCACAGGAGGTCATGCACCACCGCTACTGCAGACAAGAGAAAAAGTATTGTTGTAATACCCACCCACCCTAGATGGGATCCGATGAGCTAAGGACTGGAGAAGGTCAACCTCCTTCTTTACCCTGCCCCCATTTGAGCTCCATCTGAAAAACATACTTTTTCAGATCTAAGTCTCTCTATGATATATTGTTGTTTAGTCGTTAAGTCCTGTCCGACTCTTTGTGACCCCATGGACCAGAGCACGCCAGGCCCTCCTGTCTTCCACTGCCTCCCAGAGTTGGGTCAAAGTCATGTTGGTAGCTTTGATGACACTGTCCATCCATTTCGTCCTCTGTCGTCCCCTTCTCCTCTTGCCTTCACATTTTCCCAGCATCAGGGTCGTTTCCTATGGTGTATGCCTACAGTCTATTGTCTGAGAAGCTTTAGCATGGCATTCTTGTGCCTACTTTATTAAACTCTCTCTTCTCCCTTCTTCTCCTAATGCTGTTCACATGTCCACTGAGCAGTAAGGCCCACAGTCTTTGCCAGCTGGTAGGTTATAGGATTTCCACTCTAATGCATTTGCATCCTAATCCAACCAGACATCAAAAGCAACACCAGTAAATAAAACAACAGGAATAACAGCCACTAAAACGCAGAGAAGCAAGTAAAGCCACAAAAAAACTGAGTGTGTGCAAATATTTTACTTTATATATGACAATAAAATAATATCAGGCATAGAGACAAATAAATCAATAAGTGATAACAAACACAACAGTGATGGGCAGTCCAAGGTTTGACCATGGGTTAGCATGCATCTCCTACATTTTGTGTCTGATATTTTTGCCATAGTGATGTCTGTCTTGCTGCATTTTCTCCAGCTTAAGCTAAAACCTCAATCAAACCAGAAGATATCTCACTGTGGTCTGGCTTAGATGATGTTGGTGGTCTGAGGTTGTCCATAGAGTTTCATGGCTCAATGGGAACTAGAACATAGATCTCACACTTGCAGGCTGATATTCACACTACTGGGGTGGTTGGAATAATACTCAAATCAGCTCCATCAACCTGTTTCCTGGGGAGGGGGACAGGACCTGTACCCAAATGTAATGGCTCCCAATCTGGGGTCCCTAAACGTTCTTGGATTCCAACTCCCAGAAATCCTGGCCAGGTGTTGAAGCCTTCTGGGAGTTTTAGTCCATGAACATCTGGGGACCCAAGGTTGGGAACCAGGGCACCTAATGTCTTCAGTATGGATTAGGCATCTGCAGAGATTCTCCCGAGGAGCACCTGAAGTTTCAGGAAGCCTAATCATAAAGATGTCTGGAGCCACTCTATTCTAAAGTGCTATGAACTGTTGCACTGATTGTCTGGATTTAGTTTCTGGTGTACTCTTGCTGTTATGCCTCCCCAGCTGTGATAAAGCTCATTTTTTAAAAAAGGAAGGGGGGATGAGGGTAGTAGTCGGATGAAGGAAGGATAGAGAGAAGCAGGCTGAAGCAGTGAGGGGGGTGGCTAGCCTCTTTCAATGATAAGGCCTCAGTCAGGCATGACATAGGTGCAGTGCCTTTGACTATCTGCATGGGGCAACTATACCTTTTCATGCTTACGGCACGCATCCATTCTGGGTGGGCAAATTTCCTTTTCGTCAAGCCCTCGGGGATGGGAAAATAAGGCCAGGATGGTTCTCCCTAAGGTTTTGTGTTTAACTGCACACATCTGGCTTTCATATCTGGAGAAATAAATATCAGACCTAATTAATCCTCTGTGGCTCCCCAGTGCCTTGAATAAGGCAGCTTCTAATTACAGCTTCAACCAGGCATGGTGACAGAACAAGCTCACTACAGCTGTCCACTTGATGTGGAAGCTCTGTTCCATCCCTGGAAAAAAAAGAGCCCCAGAAAAGAAAAGAAAAGAAGAGTTCTAAATGTGGAGTGGAATTGGGCGCAACATAGCGAAAATGTCTGCTTAATGACCAAGGGAACTGAACACTTAATTTTGAGATGTGAGTCAAGAACCAGGACAAAGGGCTGCCCCACCCCAGAATTTCAGGGGGGTTGCCTCAGTCTGTAAGTAGTCTGAAAAAACAGAAATGGAAAACTTACTAGGAAAAAAAAACCCAATGTTTATCTTTTCCACCTTATTCAAAGCCTTGCTTTGCTTTTTGCTTTGCTTTGTTTTTTTTCCAGGCTGTGGACTTTCATGCGATGGTATTTCCCAAGCACAAGGAAGCTGCCGCCAACACAGCATAGGGAAAGACACATGGACTGTCCTGAACAAGAGTAGACATTTGCTGGGCATCAGCTAGTGCAAGTGAAGCAGGGGTAGAGGTCAAAAGCAGAGAAACAGTTCTGTGCTACATTATTAATTGGGATGCAACGTCTGGTAAATCCTGTGATTTTCCATCACCAAGATATGGAAAAGGAAGTGGAACGAGGAGAGACAAATGACAATGGGACAAGGATGCTCCATATTGAAGGACCTTTGGTGAGTTAGAGATTGTATTAAGTATTTGCTGGGAATATATATATATGGAGCATCCTGCTTTTGATCTCTACTTCACTTGTACTAGCTGATGCCCATATATATATATTTTCCTGGCAAACTCAATACTTAATACAAATTTATATATATAGAAGGAGTTAACGATGAGATGGGTTGTTGTTTAGTCGTAAGTTATGTCCAACTCTTTGTGACCCCATGGACCAGAGCACACCAGGCCCTCCTGTCTTCCACTGACTCCCAGAGTTGGGTCAAATTCATGTTGGTAGCTTTCATGACAATGTCCAACCATCTCATCCTCTGTCGTCCCCTTCTCCTCTTGCCTTCACACTTTCCCAACATCAGGGTCTTTTCCAGGGTGTCTTCCCTTCTCATGAGATGGCCAAAGTATTGAATCCTCAGCTTCAGGATCCGTCCTTCCAGTGAGCACTCAGGGTTGATTTCCTTCAGAATGGATAGGTTTGTTCTCCTTGCAGTTCAGGGGACTCTCAAAAGCCTCCTCCAGCACCACCATTCAAGAGCATCAATTCTTTGGCAGTCAGCCTTCTTTATAGTCCAGCTCTCACTTCCATACATCGCTACTGGAAAAACCATAGCTTTGACTATGAGATGATGAGATGGGTAATGTGGGCAGCAAAGCATAGCTGGTGTAGCAGCACAGCCAAGGGAATGAGTCTCACTTGCCACCTTTTTCCTCTGTTGCAGCCTGAAAAGCAGAAATGAAATACTTTTCTGAATAGGGATGAGATTCTCAGATTTATTTATTTATTTTACTACAGATACAAGAATTCTCCATTCTGGGAATTCTACTTACCTTACAGGAACCTTGCAAATACCTGAACATGAGACACCCGGGAGAAAGCCCTAAGTTAGAAGACTTTGAGACTGAGCTAGGCCAAGCTCCACCTAAGTGTTCTGCTCAGAAAAAAAAGTTCTCAGCTAGCACTGGGGCAGGAACAGGAAGTTCCAGTGGAACTAGGCCTAGCTCAGTCTCAAAGCCTTCTAATTTAGGCTTTTGTTCCAGATACACCACATTCAAATATTTGTAAGGTACCTGTAAGGAAGGTAGAACTTGCAGAATGAAGAATTTCGGTATTTGTCATTCAGAAAAACCCATCCCGAGATGTGAAAATCCTGTGTCTTTCAAACAGCACCCATATCAAATGACCACATGATATATTTTGGGCAAGACGCTGGCCGAAAATCCCTTGTGTGTAGGCGAACCAACCTTTCCCCTGCATCCCAACCAAATTCTTGAGATCAGGCCTCCAGAGGTGAGATGTGGGTGTAATATACCAAAAAAGCCATGAAGTCAGTTTCCTCCTCCTTCCCCTCCCCCGCCATCCCATCCATCACTGCAGACAAGGGCTCTGTTGTGTTAGGCAAAAGTGCGTTTACATGGCTCTCCATATATTACAGGATATTATTTTTCCAGTGGAGAAACATTTCAGGCATTTCCAATGAACTTTTTTCCCCTCTCCTGGTGCTTTATTGGTATTATTATTTTTTAAAAAAATCCAGCTAAGGAATAGAAACCTAACCACAAGAATCTCCACTAAGAGTAGTGAAAGCAAAGGAAATTTAGAACATTAAAAATGGAGCGTGTGTCTCTCATTATTTTTTTCCCTTGGTGTAGCACAGATGTCTGGGTACTCAAGAACTGTATAAGGCACAATAAAGCAGTGGGGCTTCTTTGCATATGGAGTTTTGTTTCAGAGGTTGTAGAAACCAAATGTCTTATTTCCCCAGTGTCTACACTGGGGTAGGGGTGCCAAGAGTTGTGACTCTTTGGAGTAATCTGGTGAACATGGAGACATTTTTAGCCATTCACCCAATCCTCCTGTCCATGTGGCCTATGTCTCTGCTGACTGGAGGATTCTGGGAGTTAAAGTCCCAAAAAGTAACTTTTTCCAAGTTCCAGGAATCTCTTGGGTAGGGCGTCAGTGTGGGCAGTGGACAGGTTCACAGCCCAAAGTGGGAAAATACACTCAACTTTCCATCCTCCTTCTATTTTCCATTGTTCTCCTCTCCTGCCATCACTTCTATTTCTTCCCTGCTTTGTCCAGATGATCAAGAAAGGGCTGACTTTTCCCCACAGTTTGGTCTAGTTTTGCAGCTGGCTACTTTGAATTGCAAATCGAAAATTTGGTGTGTCCATCGTCCTTATTGTCTCAACGGGTTTGACCCTGAAATATAACCAACACAAGATGGACAGAAATTTAGACCTTTCTATTCTAACATATTCGAAACTGTTTGGAATGGTTGCTTCAACCTGACTGTTCTCATGGGCCACCAGAATCTTATTGAGCCTTCTCTTTCAGCTTTCTCACTTGAGATCTCGAAACAGAAAAGCCAACCAGAAAAAAGTGAAGGGCTACTGCAGAAGGTCAAAGCCAGGAAATCCATAAAACATCATTCGTTTTCCTTGGGCAACCCTTCTCAGCTGATAACAGTCGTATTAGATCCTTAAGTCAAGTTTTGTTTACATAGCTATCTCTAAGTGGCCACTTACTCTGCTGCTTATGTTTACGTTGCAAGGCTGTTTGGTTTTTTTCCAACCTCTTTCCTCTCTACTTTGACGAGAGTCAGGCCTGATATTGTGGAAGAAGATTAGAGATGGGAAAGTGTTCATGTCTTGATCTCTGTGCTTTTTCTACTAATAGTAACACATCCACATTGACTACTGCTTGCTTAGAAACAAGGGTGTGCAAATATCATTCGCTTCAAATCAGTCTCAATTATTCGCCTTACAAATTGCAAATGATTCTCTTTGAGCCCACTTGCTGCTCATCCAATTTGATTTGAATCCAATTTCTTTAAAGTATTTATATATATTTCTATTTGCGAAATTGTGGAGGGAAAAACCCGTATGAAATTGGGGGATAAAATCTTTTTTTAAATGGCTTATATTTACATTTGTCTGAATAGCAAACAAAACAAATAGAGAGAATAAAAGATTCTGGCCTGGCATGGTGGTGAAACTCAGTGCCATCCAATACTACTTAACATTTTCTTCTTGTCCTCTGCCCACCTTTCCACGAATCCATTAGCTGGGCACTGTTGCCTGGCTTCCAGTCACCCTGAACCTTCTGAAATGAAAGCTACTACTCTGCATTTTTAACCTCCAACATGCAAAGCAAAATTCTTTCCCAATTCGATTGGAGCCCTTTTTCCATCTTCCTTACTTTACTTTCAATTAACTTGGAAATTAACCAATACCCTTGCTTCGCTTCATTTTCAGAATAAATGCTGAATCCAAAGCATAACCCTGTGTATAAGCAGAGAAAGCTTAGAGGGAATTGAACTATTAAGCCATTCAGAGCTTGGAATGGGATTGAAACAAGTCCTTGAGAACATGAGCTATCGTGACCACTGTCTATGCAGGCCGAGAGAGATCTAAGAATATAAATCCAAAAAGCTAATGAGCCTAATCTCTCAATTCACCTACCATGGTATTCATTACTGAAACAGCAACATCTATGTTGGCTCGGGCATGTCACGAGAATGGCTGATGGTCGGATTCCAAAAACTCTCCTGTATGGAGAATGAGTGCAGGGAAAGCGCCCCAGAGGGAGACCACAGCTGTGACACAAGGAGATCTGCAAGTGGGATCTGAAGGCCTTAGGATTGGACCTCAACAGATGGGAAACCCTGACATCTGAGTGTTCAGCCTGGAGGCAGGCAGTGCATCACGGCCTCTCCCAATTTGAAGAGACAAACTTGTCCAGCAGGCCGAGGCAAAGAGGCAGTCCCGAAAACTGTCTAGTTCCCAAAATCAGGGAACTAGACAGGGGACAGACTGTATTTGTCTTCAGTGTGGAAGGGATGGTCACTCTCGAATTGGCCTCGGCCACACTAGATGCTGTTCCAAGTCCTCCATTCAGAGCACGTTACCATAGTCTCTCAAGACTGAAGGATGCCTATGCTTGGCATCATCTCCACAGAGTCTGGAAAAGTTGCTCAGGGGACTACAATTCCCAGAAACACTGCTTCAGCTGTCTAAAAGAAAGAAAGAAGGAAAGAAAAAAAAGGGAAAACCCTTCCAAAATGCTCCCCAGTTGAAACAGTGCTGCTTTTCAGACCATGTAACATGCGAGTGTGGCGGTTGTATCCCCTCCACTTGCTGACCAAACTGTGAGCTGTCGTCGTCATTTATGACTGGCAGAAAATGAATTGTTAAGCTCCAGGGAGTTTCCAGTACAGCTGTAAAATTTCAGAAATACTCAGCAATGGCTGAGAAACCAACAGAGAGCTGTTTCAATCCACAATACTCCCTTTTCATTCCTCATCGCTAGGGGGAGAGGAAAAAGATGGGGGGGGGGAGGAAAGGAAAGGAGAGAGAGAGAGAGAGAGAGAGAGAGAGAGAACATGCCAGGATTCTTGCTGCTATGCTTGTCACGTTAGAAAAGTAATCAGTTATTCGCCCTTGTATGTGTCCCAGGAAAAGGATGGTGTGTTATATTGTTAAGAACAGGATGGTGCATGTCAAAGGCACAGGTGTTTGGATGCTGTCCTTTTGACATCCCAAATGGTACAACTGTTGTGTCTCCATAGAACTCTTCTGCAGTTGGCCAGCTGTTGGCCCTATTTCCCAGCCTAGAATGTCTGCCAGGACAGCCTGCTCCATCAGTTCTCTGGCATACCTGGTTGGAACGCCGATCTAAGTGACATTCCAACTTTGCAGATCTGCATGGACTGATCGTCCAAACTGTAACCCTACTCCACGGCTCAGGGCACACAAACCTCCTCTTTTGCCTCGACGGATTGCATAAAAGCCAGACCTGTTTTTTCCCAAGGCTTGGCTAGACATTCTCATTTTGAAAACAGATATGGAAATATTAGGGCATGGTCCATCTGTCCAGGTCATCCTGTTGTAAGGGGATAAGATCTCTCTCTCTCTCTCTCTCTCTCTCTCTCTCTGTGTGTGTGTGTGTGTGTGTGTGTGTGTGTGTGTGTGTGTGTGTGTGTGTGTGTGTGTGTGTGTGTGTGTGTGTGTGTGTGTGTGTGTGTGTGTGTGTGTGTGTGTGTGTGAGAGAGAGAGAGAGAGAGAGAGAGAGAGAGAGGCTCTATGAAGATCTGGGTACAATTCCCCAATTACTCACTCAGTCATGGAAACTCATGGTGGGTTGGCAAAGGTAAATCATCATCATCATCATCATCATCATCATCATCATCATCATCATCATCATCATCATCATCATCATCATCATCATCATCATTGTGTGCTGTCAAGTCAATTCTGACTTATGGCAAGTCTTTTAAGGATTTTCCAGATTACTATTCCCTTCCTCTGTGGAGCCTCGTGGCGCAGTGGTTAAACTGCTGTCCTGCAGCCAAAACTGTGCTCACGACCTGGGGTTCAATCCCAGGTAGCCGGCTCAAGGTTGACTCAGCCTTCTATCCTTCTGAGGTCGGTAAAATGAGTACCCAGCTTGCTGGGGGGGGGGGGCAATGTGCAGCCTGCATAATTAACTTGTAAACCGCCCAGAGAGTGCTTGAATCACTATGGGGCAGTATATAAGCTTTGCTCTGCTCTGGGGGCGCCCTCAGACTGTGCAGCTTGCCCAAGGCTACACAGGCTGGCTCTGTTTCACGGGAGGCACAGGGGGGATTCCAACTCCCAGCGTCTGGCTCTACAGCCAGGTACTTAAACCACTGAACTATGCTACCAGCAGTAAAACTACTCCTTAAATATCTCACATACTTCAAGAAACCTATTAATGTTGCCATAAGTCAGGAGATGCTTGATGGCATGTAACAAAAACAAAGAGGAAGTCAAAAGACATAAAAGCGTACACTCCCCTTATGTGAAATTCCTCTTGCTCCATATTGTCAGCCTCTCCTGTTACTTAGCGCTACTGCACTCCTATGAAACTTAGCCAACCTTAACCACTTTCTTCTTCTTCATACCATTGCTGTATAGAGAAATGTGCTTAGGCACAGGTGTATGCATTGAAACTCTTTGGAGGATTTGGAGTTTTTGGATGCAGCTACCAGAATTCTGGCAGAAGAAACTCCTGGCAAAACAAGAGGTCTCTGGCAAGGAAGGTTGATGGCCTGCACATTGTCTAGACTCTAGACACTGCATTCAACTTTGTGAGAAGTAAATTAGGTTGGGGAAAAAATATTGGTTCTATCTACCCTGCATTGAATCCTTCTTGCTTCACTTTGAGTCACAGCCACCTCGAGAGTATGGCCCTTGATATATTTTCAAGATAAGAATTTGGTCCTTCAGTTGAAAAAAAACACAACTTAGAAATGTCAATGTCTTAAGTGAGCACTTGCTTGCATTTCCCTGTTCCCAAGAAAGGGGAAGGAATGAAGGAAAGAAGGGGAGGGGGAAGGAAAAAAGAAAAAGGATGGTGTCATCAAAAATAACACAAAGGATTTGCATAAAATTTGCATATGTACATCCACAGCAAAGCCTTCTACGTAATTTAGGTCTTTCTCCCACGTATACCACATTGAGATGTTTGTCAGATGCCTGCAGGATAGGTAGAACTCCCAGAATGGAGAGTCATGTTATATGTGGTTCAGTAAAATAAAAGAATCTTGTCTCTACCTATCATCACAATGGATAAAACTATTGACTCCCAGACCTTCATTCTTGCTCCTGTCTGGTGTCCAGGGTCTAACTGTGGATGGGCAAATTCAAGGCTGCTGCTTTTAATGTCAACTAGATTTGAACAGAACAGCCCTGCTAACAGTTCTCTAACAGTTCTCTACATACAAGATCGTTTATAAAAGAGGTCGTGCAACAAGCTTAGAGCTGACCCCCACCCCTGCTTTCCTTTTCAATCTGCAAGTCCAAACTGGACAACACATTTGGAAGAAGGCGTCCCATTGCCTTTAAGACACAAAAGCAAAGTAGGCCAATAAATCTCTGTAATGCTAGGCCCCTCCTTAGTCCAATGTGCAAAATTCCTGAACTTTGTACATTTTTGTACTTAAGAGTTCACAAGTGCCTGAGCCGGAATTGGCTTGGCCTAGGCTGAATCTTGGAACATCCAACTGGAGTGGATTTTGACTTCATGCCCAGGCACAGTGTTTGAAACATGTCTCTATTAACCACCCAAAGTAACAATCATTGTTGTCTTTCTCAACAAAAACTATGCTTTATATACTTGTGTATGTTGTGTCTTAAGAAAGAACTCCTTTGCTGTGATTAATTTTTTTCCCTCCAAGGGTGGAAGATATGATAAAAGCTAGGGTCAGAGATATGTTAATTTTATACCTTTTTGTTAACTATTTTTATTCTTCAGAAGGAAATTAAAGAGATAAGAACTTTTGGAGTCCCCCCCCCACAAACACATTTTAAGTAAAATGGTAGAAGATAAAAAAAGTAACAGACATTAGGGGAAGAATTTCAAATGTTGCATTCAAATGTGCAATGAAGGAATTTTTTTTGACGAATTGGTGATTGTCTGGATAAGAATCTTACTATTTGACTTCGAAAATAAGAGATGCAGGGCTTGGTTTTGGATCTGTTTGGCACGGAAGGAGCCCCATGAAAGTGGGGGGGGGGGAGAAGAACCCCATCTCAGTCTGTTTTGAAGTGGTAAACATTTCATCTTTCCCAAAAAGGAAAAGAAGGCAAGAAACGCATGCATGCACGCACACACTTACACACTTGCTTTCCCAAAGCTCTTTCACTGCCAGAAAAGCTGAAAGAGAATCATTGTGTAATAGAGCGGCTTTGTTAACAGCAATGTCGCGGGAATTCACCGAGCTGGAGTTCTGAAGAATAATTTTTTAAAATACCATTTATTTTCAAGGCAGCAAAAGAGCCCACAAATATTTCACCACCAACCCGCTCTCCCCCCACCCCCACAACCCCCGCTCTCCGAATACCCATCTTGCTCCATCAGATCTTGGCTTTGTCTGCACTCCCAAGGATCTGGCTTAGCTCTTGCTTCTATATAGGGCACTCCATTTCCCACTTTTAGAAATATGTGTTATCTAGCACAAGTGTCTTGAGGATTGATCTGGCAGTGATACGGGGGAATCAGCTGACCTAGTCATGGCGGGGAAAAACGGTGTTATGCTTTTGGCATGCGTACATGACAAACACCACATCCATTTCATGCCAGCTGAAGTGCCACTGTGCTCCCACCAATGCCATTGGGTCTCCATCACCCACCAATTTCCTGGGAGACCTTGAAAATATGCTTCACTGTAGATACTGAGATCCTTATACCGCTCATCCCGAACCCTAACCATATTAGAAAGAAAATGTGTTATTGCTTGTAACTTAGGCCATGACAGCAGCGCTGTAACTGGAGTGGAGCAACTTGGACTTTGCCCCAGGGCACCAACATTTAGAAGGCCCCCAAATCTCAATCCAAATCTACTGATGAGTGTTAGGAAAATAAATGATGACACCTCGGTGTCCTATTGACTTTCAGTTTTTGGAAAGCACTCATTTTCTCCTTCCTTTGGGGGCCACAACATTCTCCTCTTCCTTTTTCTTGGTGAGGTCTTGTACCCTTGCCCCAGAGTAGAGTGTTTATCACCCTCTCCAGGTCCCCAAAGTGCTAGTTATAGCTCTGCATGATAGCCATCTAGATGGTCTTCAACACCTTGTCCACTCTTGACCTTTCTTAGCCACCATCGATTGCTAATTCCCCCTTCACAGTTAAAGCTAGCTTAGCAGAAGCGTGCTCTGTTGCTGGAAACATTCTGAGAGCTGTCGTCCAAACATACAAATCTGTACACCTCTACTAAGTGCAGACTTCTACAACCTGGGTATCTCTATGCGTGCTGAACTACAACACCCACCATCCCTAGCCAGCATAAACAGTGTTGACTGGGAATGATAGGAGCTGGAACCCAACATAATTGCTGGATGCCAAGTCAAGGAGGAGTAAATGACCACTGGCAAATTCCATCCCCTTGTCTTTCTATGGGAAAGAATATAAACAGAATTCTGGCTTTAGAAGAGGGAGGGAAGCTTGGACAGAAGACCTTTAGAACATCTGTCCAAATCTGCAATCTTGATTTGAAAGATTCCAAACATAGCTAGTAAATTAAGGGGTGGAGGAACCTGACTTTTTAATTTTCCTGATTTCTGGCTTTCATCAAATCAACTCACCAGTATCCATGAATGGAAGTGAAACGTATGGAATTGCCTTGTTAAATAGTTTGATTGCTTTCGACTTTCACTTCACCTATACAGAGCATTAGCTGTAACATGAAGAGGGTAATCAGGAGTCTGGGTGAGAAGCAGATCTCAGAAAATTTGGTCATATGACTCCATTTTTCTAAGCCAAAACACACACACAGAGAGAGACACACACACACACATACACAACTTTCCATTGGTTTAAAAACCTTCTCAGAGAGTTTAATGTTCTTAATTTATTTTTCAAATAAAAATCAAAATGTCACAAAAATGGCCTTTTTTTGAGATGAATTCTGCTTCTGTTCTTGGCTATAAACGATGTGGAACAGCCAAGAAGCTGACATGAATATTTTGTCAATAAATCTCTTGATTAAAATATTATATTTCAGCCACTTGGAGGTGATGAACGTCCATCAAGATGTACCAGATGCTATCACTTGGAACACGGCAGAAGGGGTAGGGCTACTCCAAGACATGTCATTGCTAGTGCAGAAAGGGAATGCCCTCTCCAGCCAAGTTATTTCGATCTCTGAAGCATTTTATATACTGCCTGGTTAATGCAAACACTACACTGGGTGATTTACATAAGATTAAAACTTAAAAACCCCACAATACCAAGAATAGGGCTTTTTTTGCCCTTAGTAACATCAGCAAATATTAGCTCGCTCTCTCTCTCTCTCTCTCTTGCTCGCTCGCTCGCTCTCTCTCTCTCTCTCTCTCTCTCTCTCTCTGTGTGTGTGTGTGTGTGTGTGTGTGTGTGTGTGTGTGTGTGTGTGTGTGTGTGTGTGTGTGAGAGAGAGAGAGAGAGAGAGAGAGAGAGAGAGAGAGAGATCAAATCAATTCTGACTTATGGAGCCCCTTTCCAGTGTTTTCCAGGTAGAGAATACTCAGAAGTTGTTACCGTTCCCTTTTTGAATAGTAGGGAGGTGGATTCCCCCAAAACATGGTTTCCATGATGAAAAACAAGGACAGGAAATCTTCTGTTAAATCCTCCATATACGATTCTGGAAATTTTCCCAGTGACAACTTTGACTGCCATGTCAACTCACTTTATTGCCACCTCTGTCAGTCATGCAGTCTTCATCATGAATATATGTTGTAAAAGAACTGTTTTACTATCCTAGGAGGAGCTGACCTGGAAATATCATTGGCACAAATATACTGCTCTTAGAGATAATGGGGTCAATATATTTGTTCAAGGAGACCTCATGGAATCACAGCCCCCATCTGTGTTCGGTATTCAGTTCCATTGACTGACGGAAGCTGAGCCGAGTTAGCGATTGTTGCGCTGACAGCTTTATGGTCTTCTCTCCCTAAGCTATTTTTGAAGAACCCCATTCACTGTATGATATAAACAGATCTTCCCACGTGGAGATGATGTCACTGTTATTTGTACAGAGAGAGGTAGCCCTGTTCCAACCATCTAGTTGTCCTTTGCTTTTGCTTCCATACGGTGCCAGTCTGGAAACCTGACTGTTATTAGAGGTGTACATAGGTTTTGGTGAAAAGAAATGCCCGTCGTAGAGCTCCTGGGGGCAGCTCAGGCCAGTCTCACCAGACTCTACACATTCCCATCCACCCAACTGAACAGCTATTTCACATCCAGAGATGACAAAGGGAGTGTAGGGTGATACATTGCTGGTTGTGTGTAGAGATGGGCCTGATGTGCCATGTATTTCCTTCCTCCACCCACCCCGGCTGGATCCTCCACTCACCAGACTTTGTGTGCTGCCCCACCTCCTCATCTGAGGGGGCAGTTGCCAGAGGAGGCAGAGGAGGGAAGCAGGCACTCCTGCTGGGACTGGACAAAGTGGAGGATCTGTCTGGGGGGGGAGTGGAGGAAGGGATCACACAGCACCTGTGATTCTTGGCTGATGAATCAGCACAACTTTTTAAATAGAGGTTTGGGCCCATCTCTAGTTACAGTGGACCCTCGACTTACGGAATTAATCTGTATTGGAACATTGGCTGCAGGTCGAAAAGTCTGTAGGTCGAGTCTCCATTGACCTACAATACATTGAAAACCGATTAATCCCATAACCGGTCATTTTTGTTCCATTTTTGTTCCATTTTTGTTCCATTTTTTTCCCATTTTTTTCCTAGTCTGTAGGTCGATTCTCAGTCTGCAAGTCGAACCTAAATTTTGCAGCCAGAGAAGTCTGTAACTCAAAAAGTCTGTAAGTCGAGCTGTCTGTAAGTCGAGGGTCCACTATATGTCTTAGAACTGTCCTCCTTCCACTTCTCCCATTTGGGCAGTTACACTGAGGTCAGCTGTGTGTGTGAATGTGAGCTGGGTGACTGGTTCTCTTGTGCAGGCTCTGGTTGGAAAAACTCCCCTCATGTTACTGTGTCACCTGAAAAGTTTCCCATGGGGTAAATCTTAGTGAGAACAGTGGCAACTAAAATGGATGCTGGGCATATTTTACCACATTTCTGTCACACCCACCCTCCTGCACTTCTCACCTGGGTGGTCATATTACCTCGAAACTTTACCCAGATTCCCCTTGTGGCCATTGCCATAATCAGTTGGCCAAGAAATATTTTAGGCCACCCACACCTTTCCTTGCTCCCCTCTCTCTGACATGACAAGATCTTGCCTCTCTAACATCATAAGGGTTCACCTCTGGTCTCAGAATTTGGAATTAGTCTCAGGTTGACTTGATCACCCTGCACATTGAATACAATGTCCTAGCAGTGTCACAGAGACTGGGCACGGAATACGTGTTTTTTTTTTTGGGGGGGGATATTTCTGGGCCAACAATGAGCACAAGGAGAACCTGGATAAAACTATCAAAGTAGTACGGTGCAGTTAGTTACTAGTTTTGCAACCACTATGGATAGCTCAGTGAGTTAGGTTTCTTGCTGCAGAGCCAGAGGTTGGGAGTTTGATTCCCCACCAAGCCTCCTGGAAGAAGAGCAAGCCTTGGGAAAGCTGCACAGTCCCAAAAGAAAGGAATTCATGAGCATTCTCTACCTAGAAAATCCTGAAAGGGGTTGTCATAAGTGAGAATCCACTTGATGACACAGAATTACTATTATTACATAACTCGTAGCATGATAGACAACTTGTTGAAGGGGGGGGGAATGGTGTGATTACCGTTGTGTAAAAGCTCCCTACCCCCAAGAAGGATTCTGGCCAATGTAATCAGACAGAAAATACAGTGTTATCTGAACTTTAAGCCATCTGGGTCACATGTAATTTCAAATCAAGTTCAGAAAAACAGTCTTGTCAATGGTGTGCATTTTTCTTTTCAAATCATGTCAGCTACTGTAAGTTTGGGATTTTGTGTGTGTGTGTGTGTGTGTGTGTGTGTGTGTGTGTGTGTGTGTGTGTGAGAGAGAGAGAGAGAGAGAGAGAGAGAGAACTTCAATGTCCCTGGAATTAAAATCAATACAATCAGCATATTGCTAAATACCATTGGGGAATTCTGAACTGGAGTGTAAAATCCAGAAGTATTAAAGGATTTACTACTTGGCACCACAAAAGGAGTGTAGACTTTGGGATCATTGGGCCCCTCTTTGATTCCTAAATACCCTGGTTTCCAATCTTAACTTCAGGGCTCGACGGTTAAAAACTTGTGAAAAGAAAACAAGCACCAACACAATGAACGAGTCAAACGTCTTATTACTAAGAGAGGTGGCAAAGTGGATTCCCGTGGAAAATTCATTTCCATCTCCACCACCATGGTCTTGTGTTTACCCCAAGTCCCACTCATGGCTGGCTTTTGTAATAATGCTTTAAAGCCTTTGCTTGAGAAGCCAGCAAAACCAGACATGGAAAAATAAGAAAGAGAAGGTTCCTGCTCCAAAGGAAGGCAGACCCCCAAGTTTTTCATTTCTGTCCAGGCCCGGCTCCAGAACCTGCTAGATCCGTTGATGGATTAGCTATCGTGTTTGGTGAAGTCGGAGTAGCGAGTAAGCTCAGAAACATAAGTGTAGGCAAAAACAAAAATCGAAAGTACAAAGCACTCTTCAGAACTTCCACCTCTTCACCTGTGATTAAGCTTGCCAGAGTTGCAGAATCCCATTCCTCAGTCCCAGGAGGGTCAGATGTAAGACAGACATTTTTTAAAATGGAAGGGTTGGGTTTTTCTCCTGTATGGGAGCATTTGGGGCCATTTCTTGGCCTGGAGTGGCTCGAATGCCAGGGGCAAAAATGGAGCTTTCAGTTCCACCAAAGTTGTTTAGAAGTCTGACTACATTCCCCCCCCCTTCATGCCATTGTAAGTCACATGAGCAACAACTGTGACGATAGCCTGGCTGCCATTTTGCATCTTCCGGTGTCCAGGTATGACCATTGTCTTGGAGCATTATGGGGGGAAACTATATATTCCTTCAGCAAACATAAAATAAAAAGCAAAGAAGCAAAGTGTGTGCTTAAATCATTCTCTGAGCTGTTTACAATTTACTTATGGAGACCACAAACATACCACAAGCTAGATACTCAATTTACCAACCATGGAAGGCTGAGACAACCTTGAGCCAGCTACCTGAGCCGGCTGGGATTGAACCCAGGATGTGAGCACAGTCTTGACCACAGTACT